>NW_021131322.1:0-288269 GCF_004193835.3 Ostrinia furnacalis | reverse complement strand
GATACTTAGGAATTCCCACGGGAACGGGCATTAGCGGGAAAATCCTTTTGTATGAAAAATCTAAACCGCTTAAGTTAGACGCTTGAAATTTGGCATGCAGGTCCCTTAGTAAACTTAAAGCTTAGTTACAACAGGATATTGCGAAATTCCAACGGGAACGGGAGTTAGCGGGAAAAAACATTTGTATGAAAAAATCTAAACCGCGTAAGATAGATGAAGGGGGTAAAACGGGATCCACGCGTACGAAGTCGCGGGCGGCCGCTAGTTTTACTTAAACCTTATTTTTAACCGGCTTCACCAAATATCCTATACTTTCACGAGGTAGGCAGAAGACCTCAAAAGGCAGCAGGAAGGCGTTGAATGCAGGCCACTACCAACCGGCCAATCTGAAAATTGTTTAGGGAGGCCTATGTACAGTAGTGGACGTCTTATAGCTGGAAGTCACTGTCACATTAAATTTAAAGTGTCATTACTTTCCAGGTTACCGGCTATGACCCATCTATCCAGTACCAAATAACGGCTACTCAAACCAACAGTCCTACGGCTGACACGACGTTCAGTCCATCGCGCGCGGTGCTCAGTGATCTCAGCCGACTCAGTGCGTCCGACAAGGTGTGGGTGGCTGATTGCGCCGGCACAGGCGGCGAGTGCAGGCCCGTGTTTGTCGATGCGATTATGAGCACCAGCCTTAAGTAAGTGCAAAAGACGTCACTAATCAACCCGAAAAGCGACCGTTACAGTATCAACTCGAGGCGGTCAGTATTCTTTGTATGAAACTCCATACTGCAACACAAACTTATCGACAGGCGATACGGTGTTGATTCCTTTCCGAGTTGATGAGTCTGCTATGACTTTTAAGTAGCTCACCTTTATATTCCATCATAATCTATATATATAAAAGAAAGTCGTGTTAGTTACTCCACTTATAACTCAAGAACGGCTGAACCGATTTAGCTGAAAATTGTCAGGGAGGTAGTTTAGAGCCAGGAGAAGGACATAGGGTACTTTTTATCCCGTTCGGAATTAAAAAGAAAAGTCTGCTTATTTATTGCCATTAAGGCGGAACAAAGTTCGCCGGGTCAGCTAGTATTACATAAGTGGAGTAAATTTTACCGCTTATGGCGAATTGATACCTGAACTAGGAGAGATCCTGTATCTCAGATTGCCAACCTTCCACCTGTAATATTGACAGGGCTCTGTGTAATGTATTATTATTGAACATACATACTAGTGAAATAGAGAAAGCTAAGCGTCGAAAGAAATCTATCGTGGCTTTGGGAGCCACAGTCTATTGAATATACAGAAAAAGCCACCGTAAAAGTTAGACTTACGTTATACCATAAAATCAGATTTTATGGTTTAACGTAAGTCTAACTTTAGAGTCCCACGGCTGACGCGGCGTTCAGTCCATCGCGCGCGGTGCTCAGCGATCTCAGCCGACTCAGTGCGTCCGACAAGGTGTGGGTGGCTGATTGCGCCGGCACAGGCGGCGAGTGCAGGCCCGTGTTTGTCGATGCGATTATGAGCACCAGCCTTAAGTAAGTGTAAAGTAGCTCACCATGAAAGCACACACAACTAGGAAAGATCTTGTATTTCTCAGGTTGCCAATCTCCACCAATAAAGGTTGTCTCTACCTCAAATATTGACAAGAGCTCTATGTAGTTAGGTATTATAAATAATTTTATTAAATATTACGGGTGTTTCATGGATTAAAAAGCAAGAATTTCGTCCGTCTCAGTTAACATATAAAATAATACCCGACAAATTAGTTCGAAAAGTGACCATACCTAGATATTTTTCACTTTTCAAACTAATGAAAATTGACAGGCATAAAGCGCCAAATCGAATCGGCGTAGTGTGCGCACTCCCATATATGCCCATACTGATCAACTGCCCGACTAAACTATCGGCCGACGAAAAATCAACGGTGTGCCTACTCTAAAAGTCTAGCATGGTGTGACATCACGCGGAAATCAACGCACCATTACTTGTTTGACTGACAAATAAAAATATACATACGTGTTCAATTTTTTTGATAAAATAATGGACGTACCTACTAAAAGTTGTACCATAATATTTTTGTATACGTGTGATTGTTTAATTTTGAACTCACCATCACCAGGGACGATTATGTAATCGGTTCATCGGACACAGAAACCGTGAGTTTCCACGTGTCCAACACCGGCGACGTGGCTTACAGCGCCTGCGCGAAGGTAGCCACGACTGGCGTGCGCGTGGGCACGTGGCCGCTCACATGCAAGCTCGGCAAGAAGGAGCTCGCTTGCGAACCTCAGGCACCAGTCGAGAAGAACACTACTTGGGTACGTTTTAATGCAATACAATATCGAACTCCATCGATGTCTCTCCAAAGGGATGCACGAAGCCACAACAAGGGCTCTCGCGGAAGACCAGTTTCTTTACATGCCTTTACGAGTATATCATGATAAATGCTGAGTGGAAGCCTATTGACGCAGTGGCCCACTATTTTCTATATTTTTTTTGTGTTGTTATTGTTTCAAATTTTTATAGAATCTCGATTATCCAAATATCAATCCGGATATCTGATTATCCGGACTCATTCTTCACGGCTTTAATTACCGATTTAGGGCCTGGCGGGTAAACACCACAGTTACACCGTGATCCGGCACGGCGCCACCACCGTAAGTGCCTTTTCACACGTTCCGGTTGCCGGCTATCCGGCGCCGGGTACCCGGTGGTGAAGTGTATGGGCATGGTACGTAGCTTTCACATGTTCCGGCGTAATTAATCCGGCATACCCATACATTCACGACCGGGTACCCGGCGCCGGATAGCCGGCAACCGGAACGTGTGAAAAGGCACTAACACGGTACCTACATGTTGTATTAGTTTATTTATTGTTAAAAGGAATGGCTGACCCAATGGTCTAACTAAATGATGTATGTGAAACCATTTTTATAGTAAAAAGTTAATAATTGTTATTTGATCTGACTTTGAAATCTCTTATCCGGATTTTCGATTATCCGGATTTTCCATCACCCGGACTAAGTTAACTACCCCTGTTGTTCTTTGATCAGAAAAATCATGATTCTCTACATGGAGACATGCCACACGGGCTGGTAGTTTTGGCTGATGCCCTTGTGAAAAACAGTTTTGACTGCAAAAATCAGTGAAGTGGCTAAGGTATCGGTTAAAACTACTTTAGCCTGATTTTTGTGGTCAAAAGTGGTTTTGAGCGATTATGAGTTTTGACTGTAACAATAATTCTTCTGTAGTGTGTTTGTCACCTAACTTCTCCTAAACCACCACCAACAAGATGAGGAAGCACCTTTAAAGATGTAGCTGTACCTATTTACTAACTATCCCATTCACTTTTATCATCAAATTAACCCAAACTCTTTTTTTATTGTTTTACAGTTAACTGAAGAAATAAAACTTGATATGACAACTCTGAAGAGCAACGATAAGGAGATAAAAATTACCATTTTATTTCTGCCAAATTGCCAAACGACTAAGGGAGTGTTAAAATTTAATTTTACTCGTAAATTGCTTCCTGATTATAAAGGAATCGCTTTAAAAAAGTAAGTATTAAATGTATTATTATTAAAAGGTTTCGAAAAAATTTAAACATAACATGGTTTTCTCTTAAAACCCTAACTTACAAAACTTAGTAGATTACTTAATTGGAATAACTTTTAAATTACACAACGTATGTTCAAATCAAATCAAATCTTTTATTCAGTAGGTACTTAGGCCCTTTCCGTCATAGCTCGCAGAATTGCTAAAATCAAGTGGCAGTGGGCGGGGCACATAGCTCGTAGAGATGATAGCCGTTGGGGCAGAAAAGTTCTCGAGTGGCGACCACGGGCTGGAAGACGTAGCGTGGGCAGGCCTCCTACTAGGTGGACCGACGATCTAGTGAAAGTCGCGGGAAGAGCCTGGATGCGGGCAGCGCAGGACCGTGCATTGTGGAAAACCTTGGAGGAGGCCTTTGTCCAGCAGTGGACGTCATTTGGCTGAAACGAAGGCTCTTTCCAGGGCGCTTATTACACGTCCCAAATATAGCTTGCCCTACCACCACTTCGGGACAACATATGAAGTGGTGCTGACAAGAAGTGGCGGAAGGCACTCAGTCATATCATCAGTAGGTACACTTAGTACAAAACAAAGTCACTTTCTGCTGACTGTCCCTATGTATGCTTAGATCTTTAAAACTACGCAACGGATTTTGATACAGTTTTTTTAATAGAGAGAGTGATTCAAGAAGGTTTATATGTACCTATAGTTAGCACCCGTGCAAAGCCGAGGCGGGTCGCTAGTTTAGAAAAAATAAAAGACACATCATCTTATAATTTTCCTCGTGCTTTCTCAGGCCTACGGAGGATATTATCGAACTAACAAAGGAGGAGCTGATTGAAGATGGCAAACATACATCACATGTGTACACGGTAAGTAATACCGGTCACAATATTAGTCATCCTCGTTTAGATAAATAAAACCAATTTGTAAGACAAACCTTTGAAACAAAAGACAATAAAAGGTGATTTAAAATATCGTGATAGCCCTTAGATATTGAAACTATGTACTTATCTATATAAATATTTACTAAGTACCTATAATAAGCCCCATAATGGTAGCATGAAGGCGCTGGAAGCAGGTTCGCTACCATCCATTTCCATGGTCATTAAGGAAATCATTGGGGGAGACCTATGTTCAGCAGTGGACGACCTATGGCTGAAATGATGATGATGAATTATGTTTGCATTCTAGAAAAGGTAGAAAGGTAGTCTCTAACACATAGGTATATAGGTAATTATGGCTAAACGAGGCGAAGACTTTTAAAGTTAGTTTAGTTAAGATTACATATTCATTTCAAACAGCTTATATTATATGTGTTACCATGAGGGTCACTTAAAAATTTGTGATTGTTGGTCAAAACGGGCATTAGTCCCATACAAGCTTTGCTTAGTTAACCCTTTCACGACCAAGGGAAATGTTTTTCCCTTCTTTAAAACTCGTCATTAATTATTCAATTATTATCCAATCGATATTTTTAGGGTTCCGTACCTCAAAAGGAAAAAACGGAACCCTTATAGGATCACTTTGTTGTCCGTCCGTCCTTCTGTCAAGACCCTTTATCTCAAGAACGCGTGAACGTATCAAGCTGAAATTCACATGAAATACTCAGGTCTATTGTCCCTTTAAGCTGTGAAAATATCAAACTTCTAAGCCAAGCCAATCAAAAGATACAGCCGATTATGTCGATATTTTCAACAAATTTTCGACACTCGCAAAGGAATCAAAACCTACAGGATACTTCCCGTAAACTCAGAATCTTGAAATTTGGCATAAAGCATTGTCATATAATGCAAATATAGGAAAAATTGCGAAAATTACATTTTTTTAGTTATATAATATAATAAAAATATTTTAATAAAATGAAACTTACTACCTTATTTCTCACGAACGAATAAAGGTATCAAATTGAAATTTATACCAAATACCTAGATCTATTGTCCCTTTAAGAAGTAAAAAAATCAAACTTCTAAGTTAACGCGATCAAAAGATACAGCAGTTTATACCGACACCTTAGACGAATTTCCGTCACACGCTAGGGAATCAAAACCTACAAGGTACTTCCTGTGAACTCAGAATCTTGAAATTCGGCACGAAGCAACGTTATATAGTACAGATAAAGGAAAAATTGCGAAAATGATAAATTTGAAGTTATATAAAATTTAAAATATTATTTTTGCTTACATGACATAAAATATTTTTTTAATAATTATAAACTTACTACCTACCCTTTTTCACATGAACGCGTAGAGATATTAAAGTTGAAATTCATATCAAACACTTCTTAAATCTAATTGCCTCTAAACTGTGAGAAATTCTAAATCAACGCAAAAATTCAAAACGCTGAGGTAGGTACCTACCTATAATGCAAATATAGGAAAAATAAATAAATAAAAAATAATCATACCGCATATTTTTTTTTTATAAAACTCCGGACTTTGACGTAATTTTGGTTTAAGTGAAATGAATGGTGTCCATTGGCATAGCTACAGGTTTTACCTTAGAATACTTGTTTTATATTTGTAGATAGTTACCCTGCCTAAAAAAAAACCCTAGCTACGCCAAAGCTAGCGTTATTTGATAAGGATCAGATATAAACACAAAATAATCTTGCGTGCATACCAATGTTATTTATACCATTTTGCAAGGGGAAAGGGATTTGTGGTTAGCCCTGACTACTTAAGGACAGGAAAAAATCAAATGATACCGCGAGCTAACTACGAACAGCGCCATCTATTGACAACCGTGCGAACTACGTAGTGTCGTTGCTCGGTGATAGGTGTTGCTGATTGCAGCTCATTGTTACAATACTTTTTATTAAAATCGGATTTTATTCCGGAGGTTTTACAATTTCTTACTACTTTCGCAAATCATTACAAATGAAGAAAGGAATTTACGGTGTGATACCCTCAATGTACAATTAGATTTCGAGCGATACCACTTTTGGGCATTCTCCTTTTAAGTAGTTACTTTCCCCATTGTAATGTTATGAATTTCATTTTGCAATAAAAATACCATAGTTATGACTCGATTGTCGTAATGAACGAACTTTGTAAACCTTGCAGGTTTGTACGGAACCCTCGGTGCGCGAGTCCGACTCGCACTTGGCCGGTTTTTTTTACTGAATGTCATAATATAACGTATATTCAAGGTAACTAATGTCTTCCAGAACGTGGATAAAAAAAAAGAAGTCTCAAATTTTTCTTGCGCCAAAACTAAAACATTCACCGGCCGAACTTCATATTATTATTCTGAAGTTTTTTAGACTTGTGATAATATATTTACTGTGTTTCTTCACGTGTTTTATATTATTCGGTAAGTACAGTTTTATGTAATAATAAAGCAAACTGCAGATACTCGTAATGAGCACAAATACCCAATAATGCCAAATTATCTTTAGGGAAATATTCTTCCCTGTGGTCCATAACAGGCATTTTATTATATTGTTAGTACATGTAATACTCTTTAGTAATTTACTGTTTTCTATATATTTTTATTATGTTTTTCTATATTTTTTTACAGAAATGCCTAGATAGTGCTTCAGTAAAGAGGAGACAAGCAGGAACCACTCTAAAAAATTATGTTATAAGCATGGAAGTGATCCAGCGGTGCAATAATATACTGGGTTGTGTGGACCTTATGAACCAAAGCAAAGCCTTTTGAGCTTTATCATAACAAATATGATAAAGCTCATAAGGCTTTGCGCATTTATCATATTCTTATTAAGCCTACATTATTATCTCTCCTGATGGAAAATGATGATCAGGCTGAAGGTGTAGGCGAGCATCACCCGGAATCCTCAAGAACAGAGTAACTGGCTATATTACCTCCAACTGCGGGAACACAACAAGCTGCTAGCTAGCATTGTTGTTATGGCGACAGACTTGTTTTGGTACGATGGTCGTAGCTAGCCAGGTGGACTAAGAACAAGCCCTGTCACCAACAAAACCAAACAGAATATAAATCTGCCCCCACTGAGAATAGGACCCGGGACCTCTGGCTATGAAGCAGATGGTCTTTCTACTAGACCACAGAGGCGGTTCCATCTCTTTTTTATGTTCTAGATAGATAAGATAATGCTATGAACAACGCGTACTGAGAGTACGTAGAGTTGCACAAAGAACCCTGCGTAGAAGAACCGCTCCTGAGCAATCTTGAGAATCACCACATCTTGAGATTACACGAGACATGTAAAATTATCTAATAATAAATAATTGTACATGTACAGTCATTAAAGACCCTTGTGTGTTGTTCTTCTATCATTTTTACTTATGTTTTTTGTGTTATAAAGCAATAAATAAAATACATATGAGCCAAACCTTACTATTATTTCAATTACCCTTATAGCCCACAGGGAAAAATATTTCCCATGAAATTTCAGAAAAACTGTGCACCCTACTTTGTTTTTCTGGTGATATTTCTTTATTTTAGATCCAAAACAAATATAAATATTAATACGTTACTTATAATTAGTCTTAGATATCTTATGGTCGTGTAAGGGTTAAGGACCACCTAGAAGGTGGAGTGTAAAAATGTCCAACTGTGTTAAAATATTTCCTTCCATGTTTTCTGCAGGTGGCCAATACTGGGCTTACAACATGGGTCAATCTGCGATGTGAAATAGTAATAGAACCAAAATTTTTTTACAATGATACGACGGTAACAGTAAGTACCTACTTATATTATGTCGTTTAATTAAGTTACGTATTTTTATTGTAAAGATTATATTGATGCTACTTTATTTAACTAGGTACCTACTATATCAGAATTCTTATTTACAAGTTAACCAAATAAGTATAGCATTAATACTTAGCAGCATTAGTTAAGCAGTTAGTTTAGGACAATTATTTTTGTAGTCCTTTTATTTTTATAAAAAGTTCATTATTTAATTAACTTTTGCAAATTTTCTTATAAAGAAAACTTTTAAGTCTTTGCATTAACTTTCTAAGAAACTGCTAGAAACTTCGTCACTATTGTCATCCACTATTCCAAAATTTTACAAGCTATTCTCTACTGACGTCAGTGAGAGCTAGACACATTATCTACCTTATAACCTTTTACCCGACTGCGCCAGAAGGAGAATTATGTTTTTCAAATGTATGTATTTCAGCGTGAGAACTGAGAGGTGTCGTTAGATTCGTCTTAATTGTGACAGTGATACCAAAAGTGGTTATCAAAATTGGAAAAAATACTCATTCAGTATCTTGTACTTCTCAGGTAGACACCCAAGGAGGGTCCTGCGAACCGCTTCTGAAGAATAAAGACGGGCAGTATACAACGACGTGTACCATCGCGGAGCTTCGGAAAGACCACAAGTTTGACGTCATCATCCCCATTTATATAGAGCCGGGTTTGGTTGGTAAGTTAAATAAAATCCAACGACTCAACGTCACTAACGCCCGTATTAACAAACATTACTATGAGGTCTCACAGTGCACGTGGACGCGCAGGGTGACACATGAACCAATCACAGAGCTCTATTCAACGCTGTGCGTTCGATTAGCTGCAAGCGTCGTTTGTGAATACGGGTGTCAGACTTTATGGGGATACAGTGCTGCCACCTCACGTAGAACATTTCAGAAAACCCTCATTGTAAAATTACAGACCCTGCTGCTCTCCGCGGTGAAAAAAGCAAAGTAACAATTTCATCCCGCATGAAGCTGATATACGAGAACCAATCACAAGAGATAAGGTAAATTGGGACTTATTTCTATATACAGGGTGGAATTTTCTAATGCCACCTGGAGGGAAAGATAAGTACTCTTAATACTGTAGATAGAAAATTTTACTCAAAGAAAACATTCCTTTATTTTTGAAAAGAAATAGAACTGCATTCAAAGATTTCCAAAAATTTGCATGCTACACCCGGGAATCGAACTAACTAAAATCTGTCAAAAATTACACCCTGTATTTTTATTGCATCGATCGTTAGGGTTAAGTATAAGAATGAAAACAAACTTGATAAATCAAATGAAAGGGAAACCTTGAAATCTAAAATTGTCGCTTTAACAAACAATTATTTTTTTATAACAGCATAATCAGCAAGTTGAAGTTGAATGAGGCTGTGGTGCCACTTTGGGTCATCATCATTGCAGCTCTGGTGGGCCTGCTCATCATAATCATCATCGTAGTCGCCCTGTATGAGGTTCGTATGTAATCAATGTTGTAAGTCGTTATAAGAAAGACGGACAAAAATACTGTCTTATGATTAGTTGCATCCTAATCAACTTGTTTAAATAACAGCGAAACACACCTTGCGATGCGTTGCGGCGACGGTGCGACGCCGTGGTCACTGCGTCTTATATAGAAATATCTGTGGCGGGCACACGAGCGGTGCGGCGCCGCAAGTTATTGTGTGCTTTCGGTCCGACCCATCATATTTTTAACTATTTATATTTTATTCTCTTACTCCTTTAAATACAGACTTATTCTATAGGCAATTGATTTTCTTTTTCAGTTGGGCTTCCTGAGACGAAAAAAGAGAAATGATTTGAAGAGATTAAGAAATAGTGTCCGTCGTCAAACTATTGTAAGTAAACCTAAAGACTATAATGAAACGTCGGTCGAAATTAATTATGGTTTCTGTTTAGCGATATTTTCCTTAATGCCACATAAAGCTTTATATTGATTAATCGTACTAATATTAATAAAATAAAATTGTGAAAGTTTGTGATGCTGGATAAACTTTTTACTCTTTCACGAAAAATTAACGAAACTTGAGAAGTTTTAGTTAAAATTTTATTTATATTTTTCTTGTAATTACTTTCATGTGTACTACCACCCCTGAGATGGGCGTTTTTACAAAACCACACCCTGTATTAAGACATTTATCATTTATAACAGCGTCGTTCGATGCGCGTCGAAAGTATGCGTGCATCAGCCGGAACAGATCGCCCTGTTGACGAGGAGAAACTTATCCAAGAAAATGGAACAAATGACGAACATAAAGGCACAGATCCGCCTGTCCAGAGCACAGACCCGCCCAAAAAGAGCACAGACCCGCCCAAAAAGAGCACAGATCGCACATACCTGCCTAAAAAGAGCACAGATTTGCCAGAAACGAGCACAGATTCGCCAAAGAACTCAGAATCTAACAATGACACAGTTAAGTACACTAAGGCCAACGATGACCCGGTTATTGACAATGACAAATGTAAAATCATGTAAGTATCTTGCTGATGGAAATTTTACTACAGAAATAAATGTAGTCTATCTGGAAGTTAATAGAGATTTCTTACTAAGTTGATAGTATTTTTATTAGTAACTTAACATTTACTTCATATTGCAATAAAATTTCCTCCCGATTAATTACCGGAAAATCCGGCACGTTCGCTCAATCTAGCTAGAGGCCTGCCTTTTAAGACATTCAATTCCATGAAGTTATGTAATTTTAAAGGTAAGTTGTGTATATTTGAATTGAATTGACTCTGAAACTACTGGACTTTATTTGAAAAATTCTTTCACCCTTAGATTTGTTTTTTTCTTCTGATGAAAATAGGCTATTTATACATATTTTTTAATTTGTAATTTTTGTTATCTAACCCTGCAAAACCGGGACGGATGACTAGTGTGTTGTAACTAAAACGGTTGCTTCCTCTTTTACAGAAAAAACCACCAAATCATTCGCGGGTTGCAGAAAAATTTAACACAAAACCGTTCCTTGACTCACCTGGCAGTGACTCCGAAGGAACCCAATGACAACGCTCTGAACACTCATATGTAATTTATAATAATTAATTTAAATCAAATAAAATGATTGTAATGAGTTTTTAATAAAATGTTGTTTATGTACTCGTATTTATGTGCCAATAGCACCTAGAATTTTTAGTTTATGAAAAATCGACTCTCTTCTTTCTTATTTTAATGTATATCACTTCAAAGACTATTTACCCACTCAAATATCAAAATCACCCTTTTAAAACTTAAAGAAATGGTTTAAGTTTTTATTTTATAAAATCCTAAATCTAATATCTAGCGCAGACGAAAAGATTTCGAAAACATGCAAATAGATTTAATTTTGATTAAAAGAGGCTGCTAAGAGATAATAAATGCACCAATCTATTTTAGTAATTTATTTTAAATAATATAACTAAATCGCCGATTAATCTAAATAAGTGTTATTAGAGATCACTTTGCGACTAAACAATTTGATATTATTGTCCTATTTTGAAAATATCTACAGTTTTTTCACTGCTTAGGAAACGTAACTAAGGCTTTGGTCTTCTATAGATGCCGTAGACCTCGTCACAATGCTTAGTTACTTTAAAAAATGACTTTTGTGGTCTCCTTCAGACGTCGATATTAACGTCCATAGGAACGTTTGACGCTAACATAAACATCGTACGCCGCAAAGGTCTCTACCCACTACACAAATAAATATTATTTGTATTGAAAAGTTTGACACTGTTCCCAGTAGACCGTTTCGTCACCGACCAACACCGTCGCGTGCCATGCACGGAGCGTCAACAAAAGTCGGCGAGCATACGTGATGTAAACACCTATGATGACCGTTATATTGGTGTTGTAAGCGCATAACAGTTAATTTTCTGATGGTCATACCTATTTTACAGTTTAAAAATTTGGTAGAACTCCAAGACGTGAATGAAACGGCAACATACGGGTTACATACATACTGGCATCATACGGGATGTATACGGGCACAGAACGCCGTCGATCCGTTCAGTGGGCATAGTAGAGCGTATCGTGTTGCTTTTCGTGCCTGACACGTTCCTAGCACGGTCATGGTATGATACGGTGTAGTGGGTAGATACCTTAAAGCATTTAATAGGAGACCTTAGCCTTATTAATGACAATCTTTTATCGTTAATTATGTCTGTGCAGTTATTTCCTTCTCGCATATAAACCCGTAGCGATAGCTACAGTCGACGTCGTTGAGTTTGCCGTCGTTTTTGAACAAAGTACCGCAGTTTTCGTTCTGGAGTGCGTTGTTGGGCTCGTTGTCTGCCCATGTGCTGTAGCCTGCATCTTCAAGGGTTTCGTCTGGAGAAAAACACCAAAGTATAATAGAAGCATTCGATCCCCCATCTCACAGAAAAGTATCAAGCCTAAGGCTGAGTTCCACCATCTTAGTTTAACTTTAAAAAACGTCAAAATCTGTCGAACTCCATACAAAAAACACCGGCTATTTTTACAGTTACGGTTAAGTAAGTTGAAGCAACTAAACCTAGGTCAAGCTCATTACTGTATCCTGAAAACTAGACTTGTGTTACACGGCACAGCACGGGTTTTTTAAGAAATGTAGGTAGGTATGCAGGAAGCTGCTGGTACACTAACTGTATTATAAACGGAATTATGCGGCATAAAATGAGACGATGGTAAAGTGCTCTAATGCCCGTTTTCACCATCAATCCCTAATTTCTAAGTGACGCATATGAAAACAAAATTCTTGTTATGTGTTATCAGATCACTTAAAATTAGGTATTGCTGGTGAAAACGGGCATAAGACTTCCAAACGTAACGTCATACAGACCAGTCAATTTCACATGCATATTATTACTGGTTTAGAGTTATCTCCTAAGCTATCTACAGTAGTAACTTAAAACAGATTGCGATTGTACTCAGGCCTCTAAATGTATAGAGGGAGGGCCGCGTGGACCATGTCCCACCCCAGAAAATGTACAACTTTATCATCATTTAAATATTAACCACGGGCTGGAAGACGTAGCGTGGGCAGGCCTCCTACTAGGTGGACCGACGATCAGGTGAAGGTCGCGGGAAGAGCCTGGTAGCGGGCGGACGAAATAGTAATCGCACAGCTGCTTCATGCCATGTGAGGTTCCGGGTCCCCCTGGAAAATAACCATAGATACGGCACTGACGATACTCACTGAAAATGGTTTTAAAAACCCTCTGCTGATCAGTCGTCTGCGCCCTGAAGCCAGCGTGGAAGAACCACGTCTCCCTCGCCTCCTGGATCCTAGGGGCCGAGTTCATGAGCCGTTGGACCTCGTCGTGCTCAGCTTGCGAGTTGAGAACCACCAGGTGAGCTCCCTCCGCTGCGCACTCCGCGTACGCTTGATTCCAGGTGTAGGCTATAGTGGGGATTTGGTAGCAACTGTTGACGGTGCGTGCTCTTTGGAAATCTGTAATGGCAAATAGATGAAGGTTGAAGTTGAAACTCCAAAACAATCATTATCTCTTATTAAGAAACCCTTTTGAAAAAGAAATGATTAAAATAGGGGTAACGTTAGCTTTATTTTTCATTGGGACAACATGACACACTGTTCAAAACGGTTGAATCTTCTGGGGACTTACCAGCAGTCGTCTGCCATTACATTGATTGATAAGACATAATCACCATGTTAAACTTTAATTTGAAAAATCGTAGAATTTCTCTTCAAAAATTCACTGGTTTTCAATATATTTTTATAGCCATAAAAGTTGGCTCAAGCGTAACTACCTATTTTTTGAAGAAGTAACTCTGGATCCTTCTAAAGACACATTTTTGGGGTAAAAACCTTTCCTTTAATGAAATGAAGGTTAGAACTAGGCTTTTAAATGGTGCCAATATTGGTGAGAAGTGGGGATGCATACGTTAGAAAATGCTTGTCGCGGGAGGTGCGATTTATTTGATGTCGAGTGTATTATAATATGGAAGCAATAAATATGTTGAGTATTGAGCATATTTTCATCTTACCGTTCCCATAAACGTTGCACTCCTTATTGTAAGGGGCTTTCGCGGCATCCACCTTGCAGATGAAGGGCCGGTCCTTGAAGCACGTGATGCTTACGATTTCACCCTCCCGCGTCACGGCATCGCACTCCCGTTGCCACAATGGCACGTATTCCTCTGTAGGAGGCTGCACTGGTGTGAAATCAAAAACAAATTACATCAATATTTCTTTGTCAGCCAAACTAGCTTCAGCTTTCAGTGACTATAATAATTTATGGCTCCTACGACGTCACAAAAACATTTTTTGCGTCGGGACAAGCATTGCTCATACCCAGTTTAACTTTCCCCCGGTACAAACTTGACCTTCACTGGTTGGGTTTTTATTGACTAAGCGGTAGATATGGCTACATAGGAGTTCCCGTGTACCCTATGGCGGAACAACTAGTGGGTTATGTGGACTCTTTCCGCACCTACCCACCAAAACGCGGGGCCTCCCACTAAAACCCGCGGTGTCCACCGGAGCCCAATGAAACGGAGCCGCAAGTTAACCTATCAACGAGTCATCTTTATAACGTCATACTTAATAACAATAAGTATCGTGCCTTTGCAACCCACCTGAGCTGGGTGGAGTAGGTACCTATGTGAAGGACTTGGAACTCCCCACACTGGTTAGCCGGGTTTGCTTCTGATAAACTAAAGAGGGTCGTGATACTGCATTGTACTAAATGGCCTGATGATGGTGATGGTGGTCATATCATTATGGCAATTGCTATAAACCTATACCTAAGAAAATACCTACTGAAAATATCAAAAACAAAAAATAACTGCAGTTCATCAAATTGTCCTGCTGACCTGAATGACTGGTAAAATAATCCTACTGTAGATTGTGGAAAGTAAGTAGGTTAATTTAAAACGAATAAATTGTCAACCCTGTAAAACACTCGTAATTAAGGGCAAATAACAAATGAATCCGATTCAGAGAGGAATTCACTGTATATGCCCGCCATTGTTGATTGGATATTTATGTTTTAAGTGTATTGATATTTTAAACAGTACAGTACTTAATTATAATAAATAAGTAGAACTCTTTGTTGCGTCAACTTCTGGAAAACCCTAGATAATATTTTTAAATATCAATAACCTACGAGTACATTCTAAATCTGGTATTCAATATTTATGATGATATTAAAAATTTAGTGGAGTAGAGTGGAGTGGGAGTGATCCTTTTCTACTCTACTGGAACAATAAAACCAACCAGTAACGTACTTACAGTTAATTAACGGTTGTTCCTCAGCAGACTCGTGAGTCTGTCCATCATTGGCCACCCAGACGAAGTTGTCCAGGTCTGGGTACTTCTTGAACATGCCGTGGAGCTGTGCTATGTCTTGCTGGGAGGCCGGCATCATCAGAACTGCCCCTTCTGCCTGACAGACCTTCGCAGCATTCACAGGGTTGGCAGTCTCTATGTGCAGCTTGTAAAACGCATCTGTGTATCTGTTGTACTCATAGTCTGTGCGGTAAACCTTATTGGAGAGGACTGTTGTTACAACTGGAAGAACAAATGTTGATTCAGGCTGGGTTGCACCCTCTTACTTTAACTTTAACAAACGTCAAAAATTTGTCAAACTCCATACAAAAAACACCGATTATCGTCATAGTTACGGTCAAAGTTAGGTGGTGCAACTCTGCCTAAGGTAGTAATTTTACCAGCAATTTGGTAAAAAAATACACTGCAAGTAGTTGTACTCTATCAAACAAGAGATAGGTAAGCATTTTCCCATCGTAAATAAATAATTTCTTTTTCTGTATCCCATCAAAATAAGTAAATAATTAGTAAACTCCAGGATATAAAATAAAGTCACTTACCAGAAAACAAATAAAACGCCAATGTCAAGAGACGCGACATCTTCAAGACCTCTTCCTGCCCGCACCGGTGCTTATCTGACCACACGACAGACTCCTGCCCAGTGTAGTAAACAATGTCTCTACATAAACATGCAGTGATTATAGCCTAAGAGCTAGTGAACGTCTTACACACCATCCTCCAGACCTACGTCATTTTATAAAAGCTGAAAGTTTGTCAGCGTATGCTCCCAATATAAATTAGAATGCCGGTGAATCATGAAGTTTGGGTCATCGTGGCTTTGGCAGTTATCCTAAAAAAACTGTCTGGCAAGGAGTTGGACTTGTTAGAAAATTCTGATGTCTGATGAGAAAACTACTTCTAATTATTGCCCAAATATACTTAAATAAAAAAATTAGCTTTTATGGTATAACGTAAGCCTAAATTTTCTGTATATTCAATAGACTCCCAAGTAGCAACAGATTATCTTCATAAGGCATTGAAGATATCTTGAAGACTAGTAGCCTAATTCTAGCCGTTGTCTTGGCCAAGACAATAGTCGCACTCAATAAATCTTGAAGTTATGCCCCAAGACAATGGTAGCAAAAAAGGACACAATCCTTTGGAGATCACTGAGACAGAGTTAAGACAACGCTTAAGGCAGACTTAAACTCTAATTAAGAGTGTAGTTTTAAGAATTTCTAAACAAGTACTATAATTATATCTTGTAGTATGACTGTAGACAAGGAAATAGAGTTGAAGATATCTTGAATACTTATTTAAGACTAATAATTATTTTCAACCGACTTCAAAAAAAGGAGGAGGTTCTCAATTCGACCCGTATGTTTTTTTTTTTTTTTCTATGTTTGTTACGCGATAGCTCCGCCAATTATGAACCGATTTGAACAAATCTTTTTTCAGCGTATAGGTAATATCTCAAGGGTGGTCCCATTTAAATTTAATAATAAAAAAAACAACCCCCAAGGGTGGAAAATTGGGGATGAACTTTTTTATACGCAATATCTCCGCCGATTATAAACCAATTAGAACGATTACTATTTTGTTGAATAGGTATTATCAAAAGGGTGGTTTCATGCGAATTTGAAGAAAATATTTCACCCCCAAGGGTGGAAAATTGGGGATGAACTTTTTTATACGCAATATCTCCGCCGATTATGAACCAATTTGAACGATTATTTTTTTGTTGAATAGGTATTATCAAAAGGGTGGTTTCATGCGAATTTGAAGAAAATTTTCACCCCCAAGGGTGGAAAATTGGGGATGAACTTTTTTATAATATACATTAAGAATATGGTCTCAATGTACTGCCTACCTTCAGTGGTAACATCAAGGTAATAATTAGTCAACTAAAAAGCAAGAAATAAGTTAAATTTTATAAAAAAAAATAAAACCGACTCCAAAAAACATACACTAAAAAGCAGAATAATAATTACTAATTACCTACTTATTTATTAGGACGAATTATTAATATTTATGTAGGTATACCATGATTGATACTTTTGGAGTCGGTGCAGGCAAACTTTACATGTTTCACAATCTTGTTTCATAATTATTTTTACAGCTAAGGTTTATTTAACTTCATGAAGATCTATGTAAGACACTTTTTATTAAAGAGGAACTTAATTTAGAAAACATTATGATCTTTAACACTAAATCAACTTTAGATAATGGTAAATGAAAATGGCGTTTAAATTTATTTACATAGTATTAGTTTAGAAACATTCGATTTAACTTACACTTAAAATTCACTTGATGAAGCATTACTTAAGTGCATGTGGTATCAAGTAGATCTTTAGTTTTATTTAGTTAAAACTAGATAGTTTTCATTCTGTCTTAGTCTTGCTAAATTATTGGTGCTGCTATACATCAGAGAACAATTAATTTACAAATTATTTGTTAATTACATCATTTTTCCCTCGACTTTGTCCGTGTGGAAGTCGAAAATGGTTCTAATAGGACTAATTGGTTTTTACGTTTCTAGTTTTGTTATAACATATAGGGGAAAGTTCGGTATATTGTACTGGCGGGTAAATTGCACCACCCTCATATTTCGTAAAGTATTCTTTGAACTCTGTAATTGCAACACAACAATTCATTGAATATCAGCCATATGATTTTTGCCGTGTATAATGAACACATGACGTATTTTACTGTGAAAAGTTTTTATTTAATTGTTTTTATGGAACATTTAACCACTTGTAATTGTGTTAAATTTAATCACATATTGTTTCTAATTTATTAAATGAGAAGATTGAGAAGCGTAAAGTCTCATTTAATTAATTATTAGAAACATTTTTTGGTACTTATTATTATGTTAAGATTTTTTTAAAGTACCTACTCTGACCTAGTTAGTTAAATTGTATAATATCATGTTGTACCCAACTTTACCATACCATACAATTTCGAAAATATTTTAGATAATATTTTAGTAAATCATATTTTAACCGCCTCTGTGGTCTAGTGGTAAGATCACCTGCTTCAGACGCAGAGGTCCCGGGTTCGATTCCCAGTGGGGGCAGATTTTTCTGTTCGGTTTGGTTGGTGGTAGGGCTTGTTCTAAGTCCGCCTGGCTAGCTACCACCATCTTACCTAAGTCTGTCGCCATAACAACAATGTTTACAGCATTGTTGTGTTCCGGCAGTTAGAGGTAAGATAGCCAGTTCCTCCGTGGTTGAGGATTCCGGGTGAAGCTCGCTTCCACCTTCGGCCTGATCGTCACTTACCATCAGGTGAGATACAGACCAAGCGCTTCCTCGTTGTGGATAAAAAAAAAGTTGAGAGATAATAGCATAATTTAGTTCGCTAGCGACCACACGCATTTTGTATCAAAAATTAATACAATAAGCTGCGCACGCAGATTCCCGTGGCCAGCGTGCATTACCTTGAATTAATAGGCGTGATCCTGTTTTATCGAAATCGTCCCGTTAAGTGTATTTTTTCTCAAAATGTAATAATTCTAGTAAAAAAGTAATTAACTTAATCTTCAGAAAACTATTTCTAGGATAATGGTCTTTAAAAAGTCCTAAGTAAATCTACGAATACTTTATTTACTTTTCAACACTTAAATACTACTTCATCTATACTATTTAGTATTAAGTGAGCATACAAAAAATCTTAATTTAGTAAAATAGGTTTTTTTTAACTTAAGCTAAGAATAACTTAAGACCAAATTATCTAAAGAATTCTTAACTTGGTTTTGAGTATTCTTAATTTGCTTAAGTAGCGCTCGATGAAGAATGTAAAGTCTTAAAGAAAAAAAACTCTATTCTAAGTTTATTTGGTTTTAGCTTAAGTGTAAATTTATATAGAGTTAAGACAAGTAAGATTTTGCCCTTAATACCAATTGCTACTTGGGCTGTAATCCTTCTTACGTTATAACAAACTAGCTTTCCGCCCGCGGCTTCACGCGCGTGGATTACATTATCTACATATTTTACAGAACCCTATTTTTTTCCAAAACAAAATTTAGCCTATGTTACTCGTTGATAATGTAGCTTTCGAATAGTGAAAGAATTTTTTAAAACGGTCAGTAGTTTTTGAGCCTATTCATTACAACCAAACAAACAAACAAAAAAATAATCTGATTTTTATGCATAATTTTTGGGCAATGATTAGAAGTTGTTTTCACATCAGCCAGATAGTTTTGACAGTTCCAACTACATGCCAGAGTCTGGCAGCCAGACAGTTTTTTTTAGGATAGCTGCCAAAGCCACGATGACCCAAATTTCATGATTCACCAGCATTCTAACCTATATTAGGAGCATACGCTGACAATCTTTCAGCTTTTATAAAATGACGTAGGTCTGACGTTCACTAGCTCTTAGTCTATTAATTATCTCCAGTCTTTGTGACTTATAAGTTATAACACTTATAACAGGAATAAACAACGTTAATCTCAGTTAAGTACACTCGTGATTAAAATAATATGAATAAAGTTCAATTTAGCTGATATTTGGTGAACGGTGTGAATTTCAAGTCTTTTATTGTTTATTGTACAGTGGTATTATTACCAGTCTCTTTCTTGGAAGAGATTGCGTTATGACATCGTGATATGATATTGCATTATAAATAAATATCCTTGGACATTTTACACTACGCCTCTAGTCCCAAACTAAGCAAAGCTTTTACTTGGGTACTAGAAAACGGATATAAACATAGATAAATATTTTTTTTTAAATACATACATAATATACATTAAAAGCGTTCTTGTCTCAAATACGTATTTAATTGATTTTTTTTTATGATACTTATTTGTTATTTGATACTTCCGAGCTAAAGGAAAATAAAGTAATTTCTATATTCACTCTGCTACTAATACTTTGCGGATAAACTGTCAGTTAATTACAGAGTTATCGTAAGTTGACGTCAAAACTCAACAGTTATTACTATTAGGTATCTTATACATTATTATCAGTGACTTCGACAGAAAACTGACTGACTCATCAAAGTAAAACATTTTGCTTCTTTTTTGAAAGCTTCGAACAACAACAACAATTTTGCACCGCCTACACAAATTCCCTGTTTTGCTTAAATTTAACTGGGAGAGAATGCCACATGGCATTAAGTTCGCCTTTTTGTACCGCTTTTTTGTGTGCAATAAAGTTTTTAAATAAATAAATAAACAAATAACATCCATAATCATCAATTTAGAAAATTAGTAAAATAAAAAAGAAATAAAGCTCTGCCTAGAACCTGTAACAAAAGAATGTGCAAAAAGCTCAAGCAAATAAATAAGCTGAGTACCAAGGACATAAAGCTACTTATTTTTCCGTATCGGGTTGATAAACTTTGTAGGTATCAGATGCTAGTACCTACGCATTTACGGACGCTACATTTTTTGTTTCGTGCTGCATCGCCTGTTTATAACTGGTATGCAAAAAATAATTTTTTGGTTAAAAAAATTCGTAACTAAATGATAACCTCCCATTTAGACCAAAATATACAGGACGTTCATTCAAACGATGGCATAATCAATGGCACAACGCAATCTACTAGTAATGCCAAATGGGGCATTATTGGCGATTTAAGATGCATTTTCTACGTTTGTCAAGAAATCGCACAGCAGCCCCAAACCCTTAAACAAAATAAGTAGGTAAACAAGACATAGTGGCAGATTAAGTTATAGTTATATTTACATTACATTCATACTATGTTTTTAAGCAATTTCTTCGCTTCGTGTATGTTACTGTACTTTGTGTAGGTATCTACACCTAATTTACAGTGAGTAGATTTTTATGCGACACTTTTTCTCGGTAAAAACACTAAATAATAGGTGCATATAATATCTTAATGTGATCTTAACTGCCGTTTTTGTTTGCGGGACTCCCTGTATCTATAATGATAATTGGTTGACGTGTACTTATTTGTGCTCGGGTTATCAATAAGTGAGGGACCATGGAGCGATTCGCTGTTTTCATACTAGTGCTCGGTAAACATAACATTATGTTACCTAGAATTAACAAGTCATAATTTAATTTATAAATAAGGCAGTGTTGAATAATGTGATGAAATACCAAATAATAAGTAGGAGTTAGTAAGTGCAGTGTAAAGTTAAATAACAAGGAATGGATAGCTTAATATGACGAGTCTATGCAGGTAGTGCAATCTATTTACTTAGTATGGATATATTAATAATGAAAAATAATAAAGCAAGTAATCGAAAGTAGGTACCTACATACCGAGTTGTTCGTTGAATAGTGTGTGAAATGCACAAAGCGGTGGCTTACTCGTAGGTAGGTACTTTACATAGTGACTTAATAGGATGGGTTGCACCATCTTTCATTAAATTTGACAAAAGGCAAAAATCTGTCGATCTCCATACAAAAACACCGGTTATCGTCATAGTTACGGCACAGTATATATATGAGCTAATGTGGTTACGGTCAAAATTAGGTGGTAGCACAGAATAATAATAAGTACTACGTACAGAAGTTTTACTTCGCGAAGTTATTTAAAAAAATGTATGCTCAATGACATTAACAATATAAATAATAATAAATAAATATCCTTAGACATTTTACACTGCGCTTCTAGTCCCAAACTAAGCAAAGCTTGTACTATAGGTACTAGACAACGGATATAATACATACTTAAATACTTTTTTTTTGTAAATACATACTTATTATATACATAGAAAACACCCAGTCCAATACAAACAAATATGTTCATGCACACTAATGTTTGTACTGTGCGGGAATCGAACCCGCTACCTCCGGAATAGTAGTCCGTTTCGAACCACTACACCAAACGGCCGACAAATTTGGTGTAATTTAGCCTGTCTCAAGAGTCAAGCACCATTTTGTTGACAAACGTCAATGATCGGCACTGCGCCGAAGCTATAGGGCTGACTTCGATACAATGACACGTGAGGTGCCAAACTGCGGAAAATGGCGGAGGAAATATATGATTTAGCATGAATTATTGATGATTAAACGAACTTCGAGTGAAGTTCGATCATAATTATATGAATAGCTTCATTCGAAGATATTATTTACCAGGTAGTCCCTTTAAGCTACTAGGCGACTTCGCAAAATTTTTAGAGACTTTTATTCAGTCTAATTAAAAACAAAACACGTATGGTTTGTATTTTAATATAAAAAAGTATCTTATTTGACTACTTTATTTCTTCCCCCTCCAATAACCCTACCGCCGTAACAGTCGTAATCGGTACTACAGCTCATTCTTTCAGAGTTTTTGCAAAACCTTTTCAGTGGGTATATGGGGGGGTGGGTGATAATATCTTCGAATGAAGCTATTCATATAATTATGATCGAACTTCACTCGAAGTTCGTTTAATCATCAATTATATTTTATAGCTTCATTCTTCAGATATTATTTACCAGGTAGATATTTAGAGTAAAGGGTTTTGCAAATATTAAAAAATAATGTATAATAATTACTTTATACTTTATTCATTTTATCAATACTTAATTCTAATGAACACATTGTTTCTTATTATCAATAAGGTTAATTATCAAATAGATCATTATCATCTTAACATAATTATTTATTGGTTAAAACACATAATTTGTGTTGTACAATATAAGTTAGAATTTAAATTACATAGTAATTATTCATTATTCATAATAACAATTTGTAAATCAGTAATTGGAATCGTAAATCGGCTACCTTTTAGGTAAACATACAGATTTTGCAAACAGGCCGTCATCTTGTATATTTCTATGATAAAATCGAGCGAAGGTACTTGAAGTGTTAGACCAGCCTGCGGCTTTTCTAATTGTTTCTATGTTAGATCCCGCGCGACTCGCAGCTGATGTGGCTGCGTGCCGCGTGCTATGTGCAGTGAAAATGCTTATGTCTATCCCGCTATCTGCCAGCACTTGTTTGACCCAGCGGCTAATTGTTTGTGTGGTTGCTGGTCTATGTGGTGGTTTAAATGTTAATAATAGTTTACCGGAATTATCTTCTCTATTATGTCGCGTTAAAAGAATGTAATCCTTTAGGGTAGTAGCTGGGCAAATTTTGATATTTTCATGAAAGTAAGGCAAATTTAATATAGGTTGTTCATGGCCCGGCCTTGATGTTTTAATGATGTCCGTGATTATAATTCTAATAATGTTATCATTAATAGTTATATTACTTAGTTTTATTAGTGAGATCGTTTGTACTCTTTGAGCTGTACAAATTGCCAATAGTGCTGCTAGCTTTTTAGTGATGTTTTCCAGCGTTAATTCAGTATTGGGGTACAATTTTGAAAGGTGATTAAGAACTAATTGTGGGTCCCATGTATAGGTATATTTGGGTAAGCTAGGCCTTAGTTTGAATGCTCCTTTAAGTAATCGTTTAACGCATTCATCGTTGCCAATACTATTACCTAATAATAAGGACAGTGCTGATCGATGACTATTTAAGGATGCATGCGAACAGCCTTTATTAAATTGTTCAGTTAAAAAACCTAAGATGTGAGATTTTGTCGGTTCGTAGGTATCTAGTTTGTTAGATTCGCAGAAATGCCACCATAGTTTATAGCAAACGTTATATTGCTTTAAAGTGCTGTCAGACAGCGAGGCTAACATTAAGGATATGGCTTCTAGTGGTGTTTTTCGCCGTATGAATGCTTCTTGCAGAGCCTCGCGGCACCCAGGGTAAGAGTCTCGTGCAATGGATGGTGTTCTCTGAAAGGAGATTGCAAAAGTCCTTTATGTGGGCCTAAGTATATTATTTTAGAGGCTACAAGGCTCTGCAGAAATGGAAACCACGGCTGCGAAGGCCATATTGGAAATACTAGTATTCCGTTTGCATTGTCATCTACGATTTTTCTTAAACATTTTAGGATAAGCGAAAAGGGCGGAAATGCATAAAAATTAACGTCTTGCCAGTTTAGGGTGAATGCATCTACTGCGATTGCGTCTGGGTCTTGTTTCCATGATACGAATTTAGTGCATTTGGTATTTGTGCGAGAAGCGAATAGATCTAGGTCGGGTTGACCCAACTGTTCAACGATGGTTTTATAGCTTGAGTCGGATAACTGCCATTCGGTGTCAGGATTTATAATTCTAGATGCAGGGTCGGCTTTATTCTCTTTGGTATTAACATAAGACGCGAATAACCAGATATTTCGTTTCTCGCACCATTGCCAAATAAGACGAGATAGGTCGTTTAAATGGGGAAACTGAATGCCTCCCATGCGGTTTACATAACTTATGGCTGTTGTATTGTCTACACGTAACAATATTGCGCTGTTGGTTATTTGGTTAGCAAATACCTTTAATCCTAAAAAGACGGCTAGCAGTTCTTTATAATTAATATGGTGTTGTTGTTCATCAGCTTTCCAAGCTCCATGAGCTCGTTTGTTTCCGCACGTAGCTCCCCACCCTGTACTAGACGCGTCTGTATAAATTTCGAGTTCGAAATTTGAATATCGCATGGGGTTAGAAGTTTTAAAGATGTTATTTAACCACCATTTAAGATCTTCTAGTATGACTATAGGGAGTATGATGTTTGTTTCGTAATTATCATTTTTAAGTAAGGCTAAGTACTTTTGCCTTTCCAATATCTTTGTGTATACCCAACCGTACTTTACGGCTGGGCAGGCTGCGACTAATACCCCAATTAATTGTGAAAATTCTCGTATCGAGCATTTGGTAAGAGTTGTAAATTTTTTAACCAACTGAGCAATATTGTTTCGTTTTTGTTCGGGTAATGTAATGTGTAATGATTTGGTATTGAAAACAAAACCTAAAAAGCGACAAATGTGATTTGGCTGCAGAGAGCTTTTTTCAAAGTTTATTACGAAACCTAAGGATCGCAGGAGTCTCAAAGTCTCATTAACGTTATTTTTACAATCGATAAAGTTGTCTCCAATGCATAAAATATCGTCTAGGTAAATCACTGATTTAAAGCCGAGATTTCTGAGATGAGAAATAACTTCTTTCATAATTTTTGTAAACACCCAGGGTGCCACTGATAGACCATAGGGCATAGCAGTAAATTCATATGTTTCAATGATTGAATTGGAGGCTTTTTTGCACTGAAAACGCAAGTATTTTCGGTCCTCGGGATTAATAGGGATCAAAAGGTAGGCTTCTTTTAGGTCTATTGTTGCCAGATAAGCATTTTTTGGGATAAGTTTGCATGCTGTTCTATAGTCTTCCATTTTGAAATGAGACTTTGAGACGAATTTGTTAAATTTTTTCAAGTTCAATATAAAACGTTTGTCGCCATTAGGTTTTGGTGTTAAAAATATGCTAGACAAGTATTGGTCAGTGCGAGGTGTACATTTTTCAATAGCTCCTAAGTCTATAAGTTTGTTTAAGGCGATATTTAAATCTTGATATTCAGCATGTGAGAAATTACATGGAGGTATGTTATATTGAACTACTTCTTTACAAAAAGGTATACGTAAACCATTTTTAACACAGTCTAATACATAAGTATTGGAAGTGATATGTGTCCAATTGTCATAAAAAAGAGATAATCTGCCAGCATGTACCTGAGTTATTGTTGTGATGTCCTCGGGCGCATCTGGTGTGCAGGACGTGGACCCCTTGGGAGAGGTGGAGCTGGTGGTGGTATCATCGAGGTTTGCGCGTACTGTCGTCGAGCATTGGGCGTGGGCTTCCTGTATCCTCCTCGTCCTCTGGTTGATGGGTAACGAGGAGGGGCCTGCCAGTTTTCCGAATATGGACGTGATGTTGAAGGCTGTGTTTGTCTTTGGTTTTGATTAGGTCTTTTCATTTGGTTGCCTTGTCTTTCGAGGGTTTTTGCCACCTTATTTTTTCCGACAGGTTGGCCCCGAAGAGCAATTCGTCTCGTTCTGTGTTATTTATAACACTTAGTGTGGTTTTATCTAGGCCTGTGCAGACAACTCTAGTTCTGATTTTCGTGAACAATGCGTGCATATCACACAGCATTCGACAACTGTTACTTAGATGTTTTATAGCTGAGGCTTTGTCGTCGCTTGTCATTAATTTTTCCATGGCCCTATTTATGGCTGTTATAGCAGAGCCTATTTGCTGTTGATTTGTGGCCCATCGTTTATCTTTTGTTTTCCTTGCGTCAGTCACAGCCGCCATGATCTCGGGGTTCATTTTCGGGGCTTGAAGCAGTCTACAGTTATTGGGAGTAGTGTATTCTTTGTAAATCCTGTCTTTTGATTCTTTGTCCAGGCCTTTTTTAAGTAGAGGCTGCCATAATTTGGCCAGCCGTTCGTGTATGTCGCTCCCGTATTCGGGAGTGTCATCAGTCGGGTCTCCCAATGCTGCTAGCAGCTCTGGATCCAAGTCTGGTGGCGTTGTTGTCTCCGAAGTGACATTTTCAACAAGACTCGTTAGTTCTTGTGTAGGCTCTGAAGTAGTTTGTACTTCCAGGTTTGGTTCTGGCAGGATCTCAAAGGTTTCCTCGTAGGGGATTTCAACCGTGTTATCGGCTTGAGGAAGTGAATTCTCCTCGGGAACTAAAAGTAGAAATAAGCTATGTAAGTACTTAATTAAAATTCTTACAATTTTAATTATTTTAACTATGTTGAAGGTGGAAAGAATTACTTTATTTAGATCATGAAAATATTGCTAAATATTGATTCTGTTGTCTGTATTTTAAATATCTAATAAGTATTTTAGTGGGTAGGTATATAAATTTTATTAAAAGGTAAGTCAAGGATTTGACTCTCGGTCAATTTGGAAAAAATTGACTCTTGGGTCTGCTAAAATGCATAATTTACTTATTTAGGCAACTCTCGGTCGATCTCGAAAGATACTTGGCTCTGGGTTGAGTAAGTAAATGCTGTTGTAAACAACAGCGACTCTCGGTCAATCTCATTTGAGAATTAACTCTGGGTCTACACGCTCTACGCCTACATGTGAGGCGTTTTGGTAGGAGAAAACACTGGTTTAGTACACATACCTGATAGAAAACTGTCGTCATCGGTTTCACATACACTTGGCGTAATTTCTTTTCTCCTTATTTTTGCAATTTTCTTTTCGTAATGCTTGATTAGTTCTTCAGCACTACGTTTTGGCATTTTGATTTTCAAAAACTTTTGTAAAATCACTTATTTCACTTATGCAAATATATTTTGAGACGTGCGTTCGTCGCCGCGCGCAAAAAGGAATGAGCTGTAGTACCGATTACGACTGTTACGGCGGTAGGGTTATTGGAGGGGGAAGAAATAAAGTAGTCAAATAAGATACTTTTTTATATTAAAATACAAACCATACGTGTTTTGTTTTTAATTAGACTGAATAAAAGTCTCTAAAAATTTTGCGAAGTCGCCTAGTAGCTTAAAGGGACTACCTGGTAAATAATATCTTCGAATGAAGCTATAAAATATAATCATGAATAATGTTAACTACTTATTTACCTCTCAGTGTCTTGAGGCAACTTAAAAAAGTACATTCTGTGTTTTTATTATTATTTAAGCAGTTAAATACTGCACAGTATTTAGTACACCATTTTCTTTATTTTCTTCCATCATACACAAGAATACGCGAGCGTGCGTGAGTCAATGTTCGCTCGTATGTGAGGCCTTGTCGAATAGTATCCTGTAGGTGGGCCATCGTGCGTGTTTTGTTTTCGATATAAACTCCCGGAGATGAACAGACCTGTGGGTCTAGACAAAGTGCAAATTATAATCGCAAACCAGTCGAAAAGCCTCTTTTTTGTATGGAGTTTTGACGGATTCGATTTTCGATTCGATCAAAAAGTGCGTTTTGTCTAGGGGGGCTGGTGGTAGTTAGTTAGGTTCTTTGACAGATTTTTGACGTTTGTCAAAGTTAAAGTATTAAGATGGTGCAACCCAGCCTTAGATAGTTAAACACTTGTGTGTGCATTAACAATCTTGCAACTAAGTTTATACGTATCTGCCTAAGTAAGTACCTAAGGCTTTTTATCAGATGTACGAGTAATCGCATTAAGATAATTTGTCTGCAGTCATGCACATATGTAGCGGTGCAGTATTTTCTAGAATGCGAGATATTTTGATATGAGTAGGTACTTAAATATCTAACATAAATGTATGTTGAGCATTAAAACGCAGTATTCAGAACTACAAAATCGTTTTTTGAAACTTTAAGTGATAAAATCTTTGATTAATTAAACGCTTGTTTGGGACCGTGTTCGCGCGCGTTGACTCTCAACTATGATCATAATCAAATACAAAATACAAATACAAAAATCTTTATTGTGAATCATCTAATAGGTGAAATGGTGATATGTTACAGTAGGTAGTATCACTATGATCCGTCAGACAATAATAAAAATTGGCAGTTACATAAACTAATTAGATTTCATCATTATCATCATCATCTCAGCCATAGGACGTCCACAGCTCAACATAGGCAATCCTCCCAATGCTTTCCATGTTGCCCAGTTGGTAGCAGCCTGCGTCCAGCGCTTTCCTGCTACCTTTATGATTATGATGATGCTAATTAGATTTATCGTCAAAGAATTCAGATAAAATCCAAGCGAGGCAGCGAACAGTAGCCAATTTAGTAACTTGTTTATGAGCACTTTCACTGTAAAAATGCCATTAATGTGATGCGTATTTTTCAGCCACCGTCGCTACGGTCGCGGCTCAAAAACGCTACCGTAACGACTACGTCTACGACGCCCACACAGATGCTTTCTACAAGTTCCACATCAATATGGCCATGCATTGGAGAGCATTAACCATCTGCAAACTGGAGGGTGCCACCCTCATGGTACCAACTTCTGTGCAGCAGATCGCGCAGGTAAAAAAAACTGAAGGACATTTGAGAGCTGTACCAAGGTTTTGTTGGCCTAATTACTTAGGTAAGTGTTTGTGAGCATGGCACAATCAAACCTTTAATTTCAGTTAGGTAAGTATTCGTATAGTGGTTCACGAGAAGAATCCTCCCTCCACGAAAAGAAGAATCCTACCTCCATGAGAAGTGTGAACAACAAAAATACATTTTTAAATCAAATTATTGCCCACAACTTGTGCTGTTGCTAACAACACAGATGAATGAATTCAGTCAACTCTACTATGCGTTAGACTTAAAATACGAGGACTAAATGCTTGTTGCTTCGTACTAACGATCTTCAGGCATAAATCTTTGTAGGTACCTACCTATCTAGATATGGAAGACACATACTGACCTTCGACATGGGTAATCAAACTGTAAGTACCTACTTTTGTGTTGCACAATTAGATCACGAAACTGGAATAGAATATACCGATAAGCTACTTATTGTGCAACGCTAGCATTTTATTATGGTTCGTGTGTAACGTTACTAACTTAAATTAGTAAGAAGACCAACTCTTCACTTGAGCTAAATACTTTAGCGGGATTGATAACTTATTTTATTTCAATGACTCTTACTACTACGTCCCCTTATGGCTAGCAGACTGCGAACTAACCTAGCTCACTGTGACATTAGATTGTAACTCGCCTATAAACCTATCTGATTAAACCGTCTCGACCAGAGGGGAGCTCAATCCTCGTCACGCGTTGATTCCCGCTGAAAACCAGCTTCTTCGTGACGTTTTTGTCTTGTCGCGATTTTTTGCTGAGCGGGCGCCTGTTCAACATATTTTGATTTTAAGTTAATCATGTCTACACTTGCTTTATCTACCACATTGTGCGGAATAGAGGCTGTCTTATTCTTATTACAGTTACTACCCATAACACTAGGTACGTATCAGTTTTCAAACCTTACTCGTATGTCGTATATTGCTAATGCTCTATGAACATACATGTTACAGGTCCATGGGATGTTCAAACAGTACCCCGACATGGGAGACTATGTTTGGATCGGGGATGACAACGCAGACCATGAATCAGCTGAGGAAACCCCGATTATCGATTGTAAGATATTATTAAATCTATTTCAAAATAGAAAATGTAGGTAAACAGCCATTTTTTTTAAATCATAAATAACTTGAAAAAATGCGACTCTTAACGCTAAAAATTAAATAACTATGTGGACAGCCATGTTTGTTATAACGGTACTATTCCCGCCTCTCGTTCCCACCACTGCAACTCCTGTGTAGCCAGGATCTACAGCTCGACCGCCACAAAAATCCAACCAATGAAGGTCAAGTCCATGTTTGTTATGGTTCAAATACATAACTCACCGCATAGGGAGCATCCGGGAGCATTCACTTGTAATCTACATATTATCTATAAAAGCGAAAGGTGACCGACTGACTCACTCACTCATCACGAAATCTCAGAAACTACAAGTGTTATGAGTCTCAAATTGTGCATGGTGGTTCCTTTTAGAACGAAGGTGGTCACTAAGACGGAATTTTGCAAAATTTAATCCCTATGGGGGTTTTACCACGTGTAAGAAGTCGCGGGCGGCCGCTAGATTATTTATACAGGATGTCTCAAAAAGTAGTGTCAAACCGAAGCCCAGAGGTAAAGCATCACTAGGGCTATCCGAATCACCCCTATGTATGTTCCGCGATTTTTAATAGTTTTCGAGTTATGATTGTTTTAAATTTCTGTGCTTAGGTACTTTTTTTGGTCACTGTGACGCGACGCGAATAGGTAAGATATATGCCTGATTTTTTATTATTATTAGATGAATACTAGGCCTGATTCATAAGTATTTACATCCATAACACGTGTAAGTCGAAAAATTCCATATGTTGTATAAAAAACATAACTCGGAAACTATCAAGAATCGCAGTGATTCCGGTAGCCCTATAATAGTGATGATTTACCTCTGGGCTTCGCTTCGCTTGACGCTACTTTTTGGGGCATCCTGTATAAGTGACTTTGAGCATTATTACACCACATTCTCAGTCGGTACACTCTTGTCAGAGTGGTGGTGGTCATCATCTTGAATCACGATTCAGAGTGATGTTCCTCGTAATACCACCACGACCACGACCACTCCGACAAGATTGTACCGACTGAGAAGAAGAAGAACACCACATTACTACACTATTCTATTCGGTTTTTCCCCTCGACTTGTTCCCATGGCAATCTAAAGCCTAAAATAGAATCCCGTCCAATGACCCCAAGCTACCCATCCTTATCGCTCGCGCGTAATTATATTGCTGTCGCGACTGTACGATGCGCGACCGCAGTGAGTGTGCAAGTGCGTCAGCAACATAAACGTGCGAGCGACAAGGATGGGCAGCTTGGGGTCATTGGACGGGATTCTACGTGCTCATGGACCAGGCTTTAGTAGTTTTTCAAGATCCAGTAATGCAGGACCAGATGACGCTAGCTTGCCACCATCTTGTAGGTAAAAGACCGTGTTTGATTTCCGTTTCCGACACAAGTATCTATGTCGTCGTTTCAGCCAATTGTTGTCCACTGCTGGACAAAAGCCTAACCCCCTTACCAATAAAAAGTTACACAGTTGTTGAACACTGTTTTAAAATGACATTTCTCTACTAAACGTCACTTTAATGCACTGTTCAACGTGCGTGTAAGTTTTATTAGTAAGGGGGTAAATAAGTATATATGTATTAAATCTAATTCACAAAATATTCCAGTGCAGCCAGAGGTGGAAACGGAGGCTCCGTGGGAAAAGCGATGCGTGCTTCTCACGAGAAGAGGAGAGATACAGACACGAAACTGTAGATATTATCAGCCCTTCGTCTGCATGGTGGAGGCAAAGAATGCGCCTTACGACCAAAGATGCGACGTCTACGCCGCAGGTAAACTATAAAAGATAGGTAAGTTCGTTCGTTTCAGCCGAAAGACGTCCACTGCTGGACAAAGGCCTCCCCCAAGGATTTCCACAAAGACCGGTCCTGCGCCGCTCGCATCCAGGCGCCTCCCGCGACCTTCACCAGATCGTCGGTCCTACTGTCAGCAGGTAAGAACAGTCATTTAAAATTTTACTAATATTATAAATGCGAAAGTTTGTATGGATATCTGGATGTTTGTTACTCTTTCACGTAAAACTACTAATCGGATTTTGATGACACTTTACAGTATTATTGTTTACAACCTGGCTATAATTTATGACGATATGTGACAAACTAAATTTCATGCGGGTGAAGCCGCGGGCAAGTCTGTGTATTATCATAAAGGAGAACTTTACACCGCTAGCGAGTGCATCTTAAAACTAGGAATCACTGTGTAAAACGACGTCTATCGCATCGTGTTTAATATACCTACTTATCTGTGCATATACGGTCAATAATATAATACACAATAACATTATAGATAGTATATTTATCTTAGGCACAAAGGCCAAAGCAAAGATAAAAACCCATCATACCTTTAAGTACTTTGTCAAGAGTTGCAACGGTCCTTAATCTTCACCAGATTTAAAACTGATGTAGGTAGGTACCTAATCATTCTAAATTACTTGACTCATTTAACTTTAGTATATTTTACCACCAATATGTATGCCTATATTTTTAAATTCCAGGATATGAATACAACACAGACGTGAAAAGTTGCTACAAAATTCCACGCGACATCAAGACTTGGAATGCAGCCTATGCAGAGTGTCAGGCGCATGGTGCTCACCTCGTGGTCGTGAATTCAGTAACCGAGAGGGACGTGATGCAAGCCTTGATGAGCCGCACTCCATACCTCCGCACTTCCTTCTCGCCATACTACTATATCGCGGGTATCAGAGCAACTAGTATAATTGGCTCGGAAGTAGTATATCGGACTATTTTCAGTGAGTATTTTTGATATTTCAATCCATAGTTTTGTAATGTTGTCTGTCTGTCTGTCTGTTATACGCTTTCCCGCTTAAACCTCGCAACCGATTTTGATGAAATTTGGCATAGAGATAGTTTGAGTCCCGGGAAAGAACATAGGATAGTTTTTATCCCGGTTTTTGAAACAGGGACGCGCGCGATAAAGTTTTTCTGTGACAGACAAAATTCCACGCGGGCGAAGCCGCGGGCGGAAAGCTAGTTAATTTATTATTTGATTAAGGTGTAAAGTTTAAGGCGTGTAGATTTGGGGCGTATAGTAGAAGTTTGTGCCCGCCAATTCTACTGAATCTTCGACGAACCTATACCACTTAGAACACCCGCCCAATTAGCACCTGCACGAATAGCACCTGGCCTATTCCACTCAGAGCACCTATTGATATAATTTTTTTGTTTTTTTTTTATGTGATAGGAGGCAAACGAGCAGACGGATCACCTGATGGTAACTGATTAATTGGGCGGTGCTCTAAGTGGAATAGGTCAATCTTTTCCAGCACTTGGCAACTGATTTTAAAAACATTTTATATCAATGAGATCCCAGATGATTTGAATTAAGTACAGTCAATATTAGCATATCAAACTAAGTATTTTTGTTGCAAAATCACACATAATTACAACTGCTTATGATACCACAAAGTTTAGCTTGAGTGCGTTCGTACAACCCGTGGTATAACCCGATCGAGTTGTAGACCCAATACACTGAACTGTCCCGTGACATTGACAGAGGGGCGCCACCGTCAATACCGGATCGCTGGTTCCGATTTTGCCATGTTGGGAACTACAATATAGTTTTTTTTTTCATCCATTTGTCAAGTTATTTAGCGCCTCTCTGTCAATGAGTTTAGTGGGACAGTTCAGTGTCTACATCTGTCATCTACTAGGCACCTGGCAGTCGATGTTACAACGACGCTCTGGTACGGGCGGGGAAAACGCGGGGAGGTATGCGGATGAATCTCGCACTAACGCGCGGGGTTTGCAGTTAACTCGATCGGTTTCATAGAAAATCCGATTTCAGACGAAACCTTAGAAGAGGCCGGCTTCAGCGAGTGGGCGGACAACGAGCCCAACAACCAACAGGGCATCGAGTACTGCGGCTCGCTGCACCAGCGCTCCGGCAAATACAATGACATATCCTGCCTCTCCAGCTTCGGGTACATATGCGAGAAAGAGAGAAACGAGTGACAAACCAAACCAATCATTTAATAAAGTTATGAAATCGCTAAGTATTTTCCTTTAGCCTCTCGTGTCCAAAAGGTAACATGAAAATTGCGTCTTGAATCAAGACAAATATAGGTACTGTCATGGACCTATAAAAAAAGGCGGACGGAACTCGCGCTACAACAAAACTGTGACGCAAAATTTTGGCGTTTGTCTATTGTGTGAGTGAATTTAGGGATGCCATGTTAGCCAAAACATTTTACCCATTTATTTTAAGAAAAACATAGATCGGCAGATGTTACTTGGAAATGTAGACAGAATTATTCCGTGCCATTTTAAAAGGATGAAAGGTAAAAAATTTTAAAGGAATGCGTTGAGGTAGGCGCGAAATTTTCAATGTTCATATTTTCTTACATTGTTTGCAAGTCAGTGTGTCAGGGTATGTACATAATGTTGATCAAAAATGATCTTGTGTACATTATAATCATAATGTTATGCATCATCAATATATTATTATTATCTCTGATAGATTTTTTTTAACATACAACCTGACACTGACTTGCAATCAATGTAAGAAAATTTGAATTTCGCAGTTCCACATTTTTGGGAAGGATCAAATTTGCCTATGAAAATATATCCCATTAAAACACAATTATTATGATAAATTATTTTATTTCCATAGTATGCGTAATAAATAACTAAAAAGTCCTAAAATTATTATTAATTTCCCATATTTCGGGTAATTTTCCCACGTAAATAACTGAGAACACTGGTCTTTGACGTATTATTTTTTCGAGTGAATGACGTTTGATTTCAATTAATTTCAATATTTTAATGTCGGGAAATAAGTGATTGGATTATTATTTTGCCTGTGAAATGTGATTCCTTAATTTTTGTTTGTTCGAACAGAACCGTTTTTACACAATTTCATCACACAAGACATGTCGTATTCGTGTTGTTTTTTCGCTGCTTAAATGTGTCAACTGTGTGAAGTTAGCACTCGAAGTGGTGTATCAGGGTGTGAATGTGTGCGTGCCGGCCTGTACGTACGGGCAAGCTGGTGTATCCTAATGTCACAGTATTTTGTTGATGAGAATCCGTCCGACTTTTTTTATAGGTCCATGGGTACTGTTTATAAAAGCTAAATAAAAAAAGGAATTCTCGAATCGGTTGCATAGATAAACGATTTGTAATATGAACTTATTGGGTCTTATTTATCTACCTCGTAGAAGTAAGGCCGCTTTCACATTAGGGCGTGAGAAGCGCGACAGCAGCGGTGTTTTAATAATTTGAAGGCGGGCATCCGCTTTCTTAGTATGAAATTATCGGCAGCGTGTCTGTCACGCGTTTGTCGCGCTGCTAAAGTCGCCTAAATGTGAAAGCGCTCTAAGTAATCTGTGACCTCACAGAAAAAAAATACTGAAAGAGTGTATTCGACAGATTTTTCAAAATACACTTTATAAGCAAGGGATCGGTAAATGAAAGTCGTTTGGTAATTATGCAGTAGTTTATTGTTACAATGTCGCGGTACACAGCGGCTACGCCGTTCTCGCGTCCTACGCGCGCGCGCCACACGGACAAACTCGACTATCGACTCTTGTCATATATTTTATTCGTCTGTCATTTGTCTGAACGTCACCACGGCTTATTCCACTATTCCTCGTTGACAATAATTGGAGCTTATAATGGGGAATAAAGGACTAAATAGTTCATTAATCCCCGTTATATTAGGATTTTATTTTAAACGTAATGGGGATTAATCAACTTTTAGTTCATTATTCCCCATTATAAGTTCTAATTTAACGTTAACGGGGAATAGTGAACAAAAAGTTCACTTATCCCCGTTGACGGGGATTGTCAACGGGGAATACACCACGTCTCTACCTTAAGGTGGCGGTTCGCACCGCGACAGAGACAGGAGACCGAGACGGGAGACTGCGACCGTTATTTGACTGGGCAGAGACCTGTCTGTCTCTGTCTCGCTTGCGAACTGTCGCTTAAACATTGTCTAAAGTCAAGTATCGTTCGCGGTCTCCCGTCTCGGTCTCGCGTCTCGGTCTCCTGTCTCTGTCGCGATGCAAACCGCCACCTTTAGGCTTCAACCACACCAGTTCGCGCGACCTGTCATTGGCCTATGATCACGCCGCCGATGGCGATCGGCACGCGTTGATGTGGTCGAAGCTTTATTCAATCGAAAAACTTTGAAAAACTATACTCAGCACACGATTGAAACGTGAAATAATTTCACTGATTGCGGTCGATTTCTAAAGCAAGTCAATCACTGATCTGAAACTGTATGTAGTTTGAGACAAATGCAGAGTATAGTTTCTGAATGCATGAGAATCTGTGATGGTGTTGTTCATTAAATATGTTTATAGATAAAGTAATAACATTCAAATCGAGTCAAATCTTTCTTATTTAAGGAATTACATGCAGTAGTGACGGGGATTATGGTACTTTGTTACATAAAATTTGGTGCTTTTAGTTGCAATTATGTACACTACGGGAAGACACAATGAATAGCTATGAAAAACTTTTGCAGAATCCTATTGATAACTTATTCTATAGCCAACATCAGGACTGCATGTAAAATCATAGCATTTTACGTTACTAGTCTATCTGTGTCCGTGTGGCCACAACGCACATAACGCTACAAAAAACTATTACAATAGTTTTGGCAGTTCGCAACAATGGTAAAATGCAACTAACTTCGTACACGACAGAAACACGTATCATTTATATTTACATTCAATTATGTTTCCGATTCGTCGCAGTTGTCCCCGAAACTAAATCACAAAATTATATGTGACGAAATTAAACTAAACCCATACATAAAATGTTTACGTCGGCGAGGCGCGCCCACCGACTGTCTTGGGCCATTGCATAATGAGAATCGATACAGCCATTTCATATTAAATCTAAGTTAAAAGTAACTTAAAACGACTATCAGTGCACAAAATGTCTACTATATACAATACAAATGGTAATAAGTGTTAAAATAAAATCATCGCCGTAGTAATACATGAATTACGATTACTTTATCATTTTTTGTATTTTTTTTTACTTTTTTGTTATTATCGTGTAAATAATAATTACGAAATTAAACAGGGGAGTGATTATTGAACACGAACTAAGAGCAGACGCTAACTTTTACGTAAACTAAAACTTACTCTACGCTATTTACATATTGAGAAATTAAGAACGAATACAATCACAGGCTCTGTGCGAGCATCGTGTGCGAGAACTTAGACCGAAAGAAGCGATGTCTACTCCGAAAACGATAACAATATGACAGCTGTCATTAAGTATTTTCATCGTATCGACTGTTGTTTAAAGGAAGGAGTTTAAGTTAATTAATAAAATAATAATAATAACCTTTTTAATAAGTACCTGAATGGTCTTATATCTCGATAAAAACTTCGAGAATGTCGAGTAATTCCATCCATATTTTTAGGGTTCCGTAGTCCTGACAAGGAACCCTCATTCGTATGTCAAATCGTTTATCGGAGCAGACTGGCTGACTGGCCGTTGAAAACGTGGCGTGAGCTAACAACTAAACTTCACTCGTGTAAATGAACAGTCGTGTACTTAAAACTTAAAATATACGAGATCTCTGAAAGTCTGGAAACGCAATACGTACAATTAAAGTAAGAAGCGTCGCGGGCGCGGGCGCGGCACGTGACCGTCTACGAGTAGTACAGGTGACAGCATATCAAGTTAAATATTATTGCATCATAAATGACTGTATTAAGAACCATTATGCAATAAAATTGTATCACCTGATGTGCTGTCGACTGTACATTAAACTTCACTAAGCACTTGTACTTCGTTACATTTCAATTCAATAACTAACGATAATAATAATACCATTGAATAACTTTCTTCCTATTTTTATTGTATTCAAAACTTGAATTAATTTATGAGGTACAAAAAGGCATCAATATCCTTCGTGTTATATTTATACAGTTTCTTGTCCGGCCACGCCCCTAATTATCGAATTACTTCGTCTATTCTATTTACACTTTTAAACACCCATTAAGAAATTTCGCGGAGGACGTGTGGTGTTAACAGCAAGCGATATCAAAGCTATTAAAATAACGTATGTATACCTAACTCAGCTATATTTACAGGCCGTATGGGGCCAGGCGGCTCCGGAAAAACGGACTTAAAAGGGTAGCCAATATAGCGTATAGCACACTAACACAGCTAGCTATATTTTATTACCGAATATCGCACGCTATATTGGCTCTCACTTGACGCTAAGGATATAGCAACGCTATTTATCCCGTCGAGAGATAGCGGTATATGATTATTTGCATCATCTATTAGGGCAACATGCCTCTAAGGAGTCTTACTAAAGACTCACTAAGTAATTCGTCTCTACGCTGTATATACAAACATATTTATTAAATAGTTCCTTTTCCCGGAGCCGTCTCGGGGCCAAGTATTTATCTGTTGTGTGTACCAGAGTCCAATAATTACGCCTAGCGGATCACAGTAACAGTTTTCTGAGATAAGGCAAGGTGGGGTCTGTCGCGGACTGGCGAGCGATTCGTACAGAGACGATATAGCTGGCTGATTCGAGTTTGCAAGAGGTTATTAAAATAAAAAAGATTTCAAAAAATTGATCGGTTTTGTGACTTTGTCTCTTTTACAACTATCCATTAAGGGCTAGTGTGACAAGGACAACGCTCTATAAAATTAAAGCTTAATGTCTGTTAGACTGTTACAAAGGTTTTAAATAGCCGATAGAATTGACGATATCAGGCTTAACACTGTAGCATCTTATTTTAGATATTCTGCAACAAACATTTTTAGTTTCATGTACAGCAGACTATATTTTATTGCAAAATCGACTCTATTACAACTGCATTACAAGCCACAGTGTTTAGTGCGTGCCGTCGTCTGTAAGTTAAAAAAATGTTGAAATGCCAGCTATACCATCCCTGTATAATAAACTAAGGCGACTGCATTCGCTACGATTTCGCAGCCAATGCATGCACCTGAGTTGAACGCACGGTTGAGTCTCGCCTCCTTTGTACCATCGAACCCTTCTGTCAATGTTGTCACATGACTAACGATAAAATTAATTTAATTTCATATTAAACAAGGTTAGTACTACTTATTGGAAAAATAGCAAAGCTCTTGAGTTTAATGCCCGTTTTCACCGTCAATCTCTAATTTTTATGAGACCCCTATGGTAACACCAGGAATTTTGTTTTCATAGGGGTCACTTAAAAATTAGTAATTGATGCTGAAAACGGGCATAAGAACCATGTCCCGTGGGTTTAAAATGGCGGTTTTTAGCCCCACTGTTTACTGACACAAAATATGTCAGCCATATTTTAATCAAATGTCATGAAATATTAAAACTGACAATAAAGCTGTATGATTTTGTATTCTATTCGTAAAAAGTTAAAGGTTATTTTTGTGAATCATGCAACAGCACCAACAGAAGTTCATCCTACTTGTGTGGGCGACTACAAGGGGACCATTCCGTATCGTACTAGAGCCTAACATTAATACTATGCATTTATTTATTTACAAATTTAAATTTTTTATTCATTTATATAGTTTTGAACTAGTTTTAAGGCTACGACGTCTCTTGACACTCACACATAGTCTTCCTATTCTAGACAGATATATGTTAGTAGCGTGATACAGGTCCTTCCTACCTAAACACAAATAGAAACATCAATTTTGGAACATATGATAATATTAAGTTTTTTTTTAATTACTTGCCAATAAAAAGAGTTACTTATCCATCACTCACGCACACTAACACACCCCAATAATCTTACGACAAACCACTAAAATATAACTATTAAATGCTTGAAATACGCATGTAATCCTTTACATTTACAACACTTTGCTATACAATGTCTCACTACTGCAATGATAGTATGTGAAAAATTATTCGTACATGTTTTTTATTCATTTATAATCATTGCCAAGTAAATCAGTATTTTTTTTTTGTTAATACTAAGTCTATCTAACCTAACTACGTAAAAATGTTCAGTCGATGTTACATACAATGGTGTTTAGAAGTAAGCTTAATATAAAAGTATGTTACACGATAGTTAAGGCGCGTACACACGGACGCGAGAGATTCGCGAGTTGGCGCGCAACCGTGATCATTAAGTACGAGCGCGCGTGTGTACACTCCCTTACACGGCGACACAAGAGAACACATAAAATCATCGATAATCCAAGTCCATCAAGTAAAATAGAAATCGTTAAAACGCATTAATAATATTGCAACTCTTATTGCTTGCAACGTCTTTACGAAACACAATCAATCAGGCACACATTGAAAATCTACTACATCACATACATTATAATTACATGGAATCGCAAAGATAAATGAAAATAACCTAATGCCTATGCGTACTTTGTTACTTTACAATCGCATCGCAACGCGGCGAGCGCTTGACGTCTCTTTCCCGTTCGGGCGAGTCGTATGTTGCCGTCTCTTTCTTTATTCATAAATACTCGTCATAGCGAGTGTTTCGTTGTATAAAATATGAATGTTGCATTTCGCAACTTTTTGTAGTTTCATTTATTCGCAAATGTCCGAACCAACCTAAACTAACCTACCGACATAGTCGCTACAGATTACACTATAAGTAAATATCAAAATGAATAGTAATGTAATATATTTGGTTGAGTGTCGCTGCAGGCGCGTTGCTACGGGCCCGCACACGTTGTTTGTCTTTTAGAATCACAAACATAAAATTAGCCTAACATCAAATCTCCCGAGGGTTCCGTGGACTTGAAATGCCGTATTTTTATTAAGTTTCACGGCCAAGTAAAGTGAATATGATATGTTCCCACTGGGCTAATAATTTAGAGTAGACAAACCTAAAGACTTGAATTAGAATTAAAAGTAAAATAACCTAAATTGTCAACTCAGTGAGAAGATAACGAAAAGTAAATGCACACATTTATCAGATTCTAAAACACCCGTCTGGCAAGACAGTATCGTGATTGGAATAAAATAGCAATTCAATTCAATTTCTACACTATCGCAATATTGAGGTACGGTGCGGTATTTTAGTTTTATATCAAAATTGTATACAGGCCAACATGAGATCTTAATTTGACTTAATTAAGCTTTTAATTGTGATTATATTATGTCGATTGAACACTCATATCTATCTAGCAAACATATCGTGTAACCCTTTGATCATACTAACGTTGAGGGAATCTATGTAATTATAAAGATTAAAAACTTGTAAAGAATGATTCAATCTGCATAAATCGCAATTTCCACGCTTACTAATAAGCTTAACATTCTCACATTCTTGCCAATAGCTATTACAACTAACCACGACACATCAGTTTAATTAATAACTTCAATTTCTACCGTTTCCTTTACTTGCCGATGGGTTTCAACACGCAGATCGAACTTATATTGATGAATCGTATCAATAACGACAATTTTTTTATAATTTTAACATTTATCACGACATTTACTGCATAATTACTATAAAGGATGAGACACTTGTTTGTCGGTTTACTACGATTCATCAAACTATTCGATGCGATGACAATTCAGATTTCCATACAGCTCACTTTTATTAACACGCATACCTTTGCTCGGGTACTAATCATAGGTACATTCCTACCAACATTATCACTAAACGAAACATTCAACCTCAACAGTTTGAGAATTCTACATTCTTGTCAATTTGCTAAGAAACAGTTTGGGAACCATCAAAATCACCAGGGACACACATACACAAAAGTCTTTAAACAAGCTAAAGTTCATTACGACTGCGTCAAAGTGAAAACGTTGCTGGCAGCGTTTCCGCGTTGTATTATTGCGCTAAGAATATTCTATTGTGGATTTAGGCGCGGCGGTGGCGGGTCGCGGCGGCCGGGCGGTTACCTCGCGGCGGAGTAGGCGCTGCGTCGCTTGTCGGGCGGGCGCCGGCGCTCGCGTCATTCCCACTGGTGCGGCGACGGCGGCAGCTCCGACGGGTGCGCCACGGTCGAGCTGCAAGCGCAATGACGTCAGCACCTGAGCTGCTCCTCCCCACCCCACTCCACACCCGATACCCACGCCGCTTGAGCTTGGCGGATTCGACGGACTATTGCGGCGGCTTTGGTTATTATGTTAACTAAAGAAAATGATAGAGGAAAATACAAAGCTCAGTCATATTTCCGTTGTTGAGTTGTTATCGGAAATAATATTGGATTTCGCTCGTGCTTAAGCAAATAGGTGTCTAGCGTCGTACTATATTCTCCATATTTATCTATGTTAACGTCTTGCATCCAGCGCTTTTGAATGACTAAAGTCAATGACCAATAGAAGTCTTGAAAATCACATTTTGGCGATTTCTATAGATCATGGAATTCTAGCTTCTCTCGTCGGTGCTGGCTATAAAACGTTGACATACATCTATTAGACGTGCTATAGAACAATGAGCAATACTCGACACGCACGGGAATGACTATTTATTTACTACACACTACACTTTTTTATTCAACTAAAGGCAGTTGTTGTTAGCAATCTCATCGGATGTTTAGTATACTTTGAAGCTTTTTTTTCTCCCATCATTTTCTTCCCACGTTTATGGCTTGGTTACTTTAATTTTACCTGAATTAGGTATATGAATATTGAAAATAGCTTTCTAAATGATGCTATAAAAGTTTACTCAAGCATTTCCAAAGTTTCAAAGTCCCAACGCCAATCGAATCCATCAAACAAGTTGAACATGCAAATTTTACCCAAATCTTTAATTGAAAAACTTTAAAATTTTAAGATCTTTAAAACTGTATTATACGATAGTATAAAAGAGAAATTGAATAGCAAAACTGCATCACAAATCAAACTACTTTAGCTACTAAACATTACAAAACAAAAGTCACCACAACCAAGTGCACGGCACTGTGCTCGCTCTCGACTCTACGCATGCACTACGGACCATACCAGTAACAATTTTAACATATTTCTAAGTAGAAAACGTTAAAATTGTCTATCCTCCCCGAGAATTTAACTGTCTCATAGCAAAAATCGATCTAATAACAAACTATTCATCAAGGGGAGAGCTCTTAATAATGTCTGCCAACTATGTTGAATATTTTTTCAGAATTGTATGATAATATGAATGAATTCATGGCAAATATTATCAAGAGACTTGATTGTCATGCACTGCAACCGAACCGGAAGATAGAGACGGAGCGAACAATCTAACGATCAACCCTTTTGAAATTACGAATCGACGGCCGTGCGCGGAGACAATACCAAAGGAGTTCAATAAAATAAAATAACTTGAAAATAACATTATTATGAGCAGCTTTCTCATACTTAGTTTTTGTAATCAACTTATACTGCCAGACACAAAAACTGCGTCATAAAGTTTACATTAACTTTTTTTCGTCACATTCCCGGTTAGCACATGGATTTGCTTTTGGGTAAAAGCCTATCCATGACTAAAATCTGCACTAAATTATATTGTGTGTACTTTGATAAGTGAGTGAGAGTGGCTAAGTGAAAATTGTTACACGATTATGGACTCCGGTCTGACATATTTTTTTTTAATTTCAATTCAATTGCAGTTTTAGTGTCCGGCAGTGTATGGCGAAGGGAAGCACTGTCCCCGCACGGCCGCGCGCCGGACAACACATAACAACGTGCGAACGCTTACGGACTGGCTCGCGCTACGCGGCGCACAGAAATATCACGGGCGATAGCAGTAGTATTTTTGCCGCCGTCTTGAAAGGGGAACAAACTTTTGCTTTCGAACCCGTTCTAGAGCTGTCGCAAAACACAGAAAAAAGCAGAACGTTATTACACTACTCCGGTCAGCGTGCTGAAGCGTGGAAGACACCACCATTTCAAGAGGGTTGATGTGGCTTCGGAACGGCGGATCTCGAGGCTAATGTACAGAAGTGTCGCTGGGAAGCGCGGAAAATTATACAAGTAAAATAAAACCCATGCTGGTTGTTCTACGCGGGATCGACATAGGTTCTTTACTTCTGCGACCACCGGAGCTCTAGCGTTATGGATTCGCCCGAAGGCGTGAAGCATTTGGTGAGACACGAAATTCACATAAAGTATGATGCTTCGGTACAACGCTCTCAGAACTCAAACAAAGGCGGTGATGTGTCGGCTCTTCTAAGTTATTGTAACAAAATTAACTTTCCTAACAAATCAGAAATACTCAAACTAAGCGAAATGACAACGCCTAAACTACAACAAGAAGCTGGATTTAATAGATTCTAAATAATAGAAGCCTATGAATTAACGTCACACATCACGCTCTTTCTGATCGAATGTCAGTCGTATTGTATTTTTTCGTATTAGACAAAAATAATTTGATTGAGTTCCTCAAACCAAGGACCGAACATAGACCATGGTATTATTGACATAGTGACACATACGTGCACTAACATAATATTCGCACGGTGCCACACCTAGTTGTGATGTCCGTTTGCTTTCTCTGATTTATTATCTTTAACTCAACGGGCAGACGTGGAGACAACAAATGTTATAAACTCAAACACTGCTACAATGCCTACAATGTTAGTACGGTGCAAGTCACACTTCAATACCAGTTTAAATATCACGCAAAAGGCAACTTGACAGCTGTAGGCCTAAGATGCGCGCCGTGATACTTTTATCGACGTCAAAATGTATGGACAAAATCGATAAAATGGCGTGATAACCGCTTATCGCGGCGCGCATCTTAGGCCTACAGAACTGTCACTGTCATACGCGTGTCATTTAAGCTAGGTTTGCACACACACACGATAAAAACACTACGACTGCGTGATTTTAGATTGGATTAGAAGAAGCGATGTTGTCTACACGTCCCCTGGCGAACGGCGTGGCCCTTACTTGGGTGCGGGTGGTCGCTATAGCTGAGCGTGTTAAGCCGCGTCTACACTCGCCGGCGACCGACGGCCGCGCTCTCGGCGTCTGGTGGTAATGCTAGAACGTTTGACTGTTATTGGCACGGATGTAAAAGATGCTACATAATTAAGTGATTTCGATAAATAACTTTAGAACTAACATTAGTAAAATGTATTGCAAATAATGCTGAAAATTATTTTTATTATTTACTTTTATCGGATTATAAAAGTTGCACTGTTTTAAGAAGACATGTTCAAATAATAGTCTTTAAAATAAGAACCATCGCCAACAGTGATAACTATCCATTGCCTGTCATGTCGATTCGTTCTATCGCAAAGAATCACCATTGGATGAGAGCGAGAGCAAAAACAGAAATGGATAGTTAACAGTGTGGCCGTGTGTACACAATCAACATAGCTTTTTCCTAATTTACGGTACTTTTACACTCATAATACTGTAAATATTTCTATTTAACCAAAATTTTGAGACCAATTTGCATTTACAAGTAAAAACATCATCCGTGTCAATACCAAACAACAGTTCTGTGCCGATCGCCGCACCTTCGGTCGTCGGGCAGTGCAGATGCGGCTTTATTTAACGTATCGCAAAGAAATCACCTAGTGTCGGTTGGTTGCGGTTGGTTGCGTCGTGGCGGCGGCTTACCTTGCGAAGCTCTTGAACGCCGCCGACTGCGGGTTGATGCACAGAGGCACTCGCGACGTCTGCAGTTGCTCGGCTATGAACTTATGGATCTCCTCTGCGGATTAGATAGCGTGTGTTAGGGGCGTAGCGGGACGCCTTTTTGTGATTCTTAGTGGCCAGGGTGTATGGTAGTAACGGCTGACGATAGATGGCGCTGTTCGTTTTTGTATCGCGGTATTGTGTATATTTTTGGTCAAAAACCTACAGTAATCTTATTCATTTATTTGCATTTTAACATATTATATCAATGAGACCTTACAAATAGATTTCTTTTATCTACTACAAGAAAACCATCATAATGAATGACGAAGCCAGTACCGTTAAAAAGTGGAAAAGTTACCACATATTACTATTTCACCGTGATTTTAAAATCAACATAATGCAAAGGATATTATTATCTCGTCAATATAGTTATTTATTATCTATTTATTTATTATGTTTGATAATCAAAAGTCAAGTAAGAATACCCAATCACCGACCATAAGGATTGTTTATTGGCGAATACTAAATGTAGCTCGAAAAAGAAATTAATTTCTATTCCTATGAAATCATAAAAACCGCTGGCCACTATTAGCGTCTTTCAAAGAATATTTTTTCTCTAAAAATGACATCCGCTCATATTGTGTAGTATGTGTATGAGTGGTGTTTTACCTTTGACCTGGTGCACGGAGGTGAGTTTCCGCTCCCATCCGTCGTGGAAGGCGTGCGGCGCCACCGGCTCTAAGTCCGGCGAGTAGTGACGCGCGGCGGGCGGAGCGCTGGAATTTGGTAGGCACTTGTGTTAGATAAAGACAAAGATAAACTTTTTATCACCATTACTTTATGTAGTTGTAAATGGAGCTATTTTGCAAAAAACATTAAACTGTAGTCTGCTGTATTGACAGTTTTTAGCATGATAATAAGAAATTCATTTAATGATCAGGGGGCGTACTGTGTTTACGTCAAACGGATTAGATGTCGATTGCGTAAAAAAGTGACATTAAATCTATGACAGATTGTACAGCGCCCCTAGCGGAAACTTTTAAGAACTAAAATCTTCGTATATTTTTTAACGCAGTCGATATCGAAGGCATTTGACGTAAACTCACATTACTCCCCCTGGTTGTAAGTTGATTATTCGAAAAACTTCTTCGTTGATATTTGCTTCTGAAAAATCTGCTTGTTGTTTCAAATGCTTATGTGATACATGCAAGTGACTACCGTATTAAACCTACTACTTATTATGCAGGAATGTTAGCTCCACCAAATACATATTATGGTCCTTATGGATATCGTGTTAGGGTGCATAATTACCTGTAGCAGCACTTGCACATGCAGGAGTGGTAGCGTAGACGACCCTCCTCCAGGTACGGATGTGCAAGCGCGTCGACTACGGAGATCCGCTTCACCAGATAATGGTCCTTATGGCTATCGTTTTAGGGTGTATAATTACCTGTAGCAGCACTTGCACATACAGGAGTGGTAGCGTAGACGACCCTCCTCCAGGTACGGATGTGCAAGCGCGTCGACTACGGAGATCCGCTTCGCCGGGTCAAACACCAGCATCTGAAATCAGGTTAAGATAATATCAAAATAACTGCAGAAATATCTTGCTAAATATACTAAGTCAAACTTCATTTCCGTGTGCAGTTTTGAATCTGCCATCGAACGCGTCCCCGGATTGGGGATAGGCGGATAGCGAACCCAAGCTCCAAAAGCGCGGCAGATCTGGTCAACTCGGCGGGCCACCCGTAATCCAGAATTGAGTGGTCCGGGGCTGTCGAGGCATTTGTCCGGGCCACAATGCAGAGGACATCTTTAAAAACCCTCACAGTTGGGGTGAGCTGACGTGGCGTTTGCCTAGGCCCATTTTTTGGAGGGACGCTCTCGGTACTTCTCTGATCAGCAGAGCTGACTGACCATAACCCGCTACGGCAGGCCAGGGGTGCTCGACCTAGGTCGCTAACAACACTGGATTGCACTTGTGCCAGCAGATGCACAGCCTCGTGCGTGTAGAGCGCGACGAGCGCAAGTCAGTGACGTCATTAGCCGACAACTCCGGTGTAGCCTGAATTACACCAAAGCGTACCTGCGCCAGCAGATGCACGGCCTCGTGCGTGGCCTGCACGGACAGCGTGTAGAGCGCGGCGAGCGCCGACTGGACATTACGACGTCGTGCCCGAAGTCACTAACAGATACACCAGACCTGACCCCAGTGTACAGCCTCTCTGTACCTGGCTTGTATATGTAACAACACGTACCTGCGCCAGCAGATGCACGACCACGGACAATTGGACATATGACGTCGTGCCCGAAGTCACTAACAGATACACCAGACCTGACCCCAGTGTACACCCTCTCTGTACCTGGCTTGTATATGTAACAACACGTACCTGCGCCAGCAGATGCACGGCCTCGTGCGTGGCCTGCACGGACAGCGTGTAGAGCGCGGTGAGCGCCGACTGGACACTATGACGTCGAAGTCACTCCTGAAGTCCTGACCCTACACTCTCTCTGTACCTGGGTGAGGAGCTACCTGGCTTGTATATGTATCAACACATACCTGCGCCAGCAGATGCACGGCCTCGTGCGTGGCCTGCACGGACAGCGTGTAGAGCGCGGCGAGCGCGGACTGGACATTACGACGTCGTGCCCGAAGTCACCCCTGAAGACCTGACCCCAGTGTACACTTTCTCTGTACCTGACTGAGGAGCTACCTGGCTTGTAAATATATGTAACAACATTTCTCACCAATGTATCCATCCTCTAAGAGCTTCGTGTTAAAGACACACTATCGTCAACTGTGCAACTACGAATACTGAAGTTCTTTGGTCACGTCTCCAGAAAGAGAACTCGATGGAGAGACGCCATCACAAAGGCCACTGAGTCCACCATGGTCTAGTGTACCCGCGACGCCTCTAACCGTCAGAAATGGAAGCACATCGCCAGGAGAGCTACCCTCGGAGATGAAATTACCCCACCATGTACCTCGTCAGCGCAACCACGACCACTCTGACAAGAGTGCCCGACTAAGAAGAAGAAGAAGATATGTAACAACACGTACCGACGCCAGCTGATGCACGGCCTCGTGCGTGGCCTGCACGGACAGCGTGTAGAGCGCGGCGAGCGCGGGCGGGACAATTGGACATATGACGTCGTGCCCGAAGTCACTAACAGATACACCAGACCTGACCCCAGTGTACAGCCTCTCTGTACCTGGTTTTTATTTACATACCTGCGCCAGCAGATGCACGGCTTCGTGCGTGGCCTGCACGGACAGCGTGTAAAGCGTGGCAAGCGCCGACTGGACACTATGACGTCGAAGTCACTCCTGAAGTCCTGACCCTACACTCTCTCTGTACCTGGCTGAGGAGCTACCTGGCTTGTATATGTAACAACACGTACCTGCGCCAGCAGATGCACGGCCTCGTGCGTGGCCTGCACGGACAGCGTGTAGAGAGCGGCAAGCGCGGGCGGGCGCGGCGCGCGCCTCATCATGTGCGCGCGCGCGCCGGCGCACGCGTGCCGCATGTCTTCCAGCGACGGCGTCCCGAGAAGCTCTGTTATTAACTCCAGCTGGAACGCAAAAATTTAAATTATGTTTCGGCCAAACCAACGCGTCTACAACCAATGTGTGTTACCAGTGATGACTTATGATCGGAAACGTGACCTCTCACTATAGGCCTTATACAGAAGCTTAAACTTGCACAGCGTGTTATGGAGAGGGCTTTGCTCGGTGTTTCTTTACGAGATCGAATCAGAAATGAGGAGATCCGTAAACGAACTAAAGTCGCTGACATATCCTGACGGATTAGCAAGATGAAGTGGCCATTGCCACTTCAGCTTTCGTCCGATGGGGCAGCAAGGTTCTAGAATGGAGGACCGGAAAACGCAGCGTGGGACGTCCACCCAAGGTTGACCGACGACATCATAAAGGTAGGAGGTAGGTAGGAAGGTAGCAGGGAAGCGCTGGACGCAGGCCGCTACCAACCGGGCAACATGGAAAGCATTGGGGGAGGCCTATGTTCAGCAGTGGACGTCCTATGGTTGAAATGATGATGATGATGATGAACGCGTCGACGATGACGAACACTGCGCGTGCATAGGATCGCCGCGACCAATGCAGGACGCGTCGATGTGAACTCAACGCTACAAATTCATACACGACATGTGATCGCTACCGCCATTGCCATTTCGCACGCAGGCACGCGTTGTTCTGGCCGAATCTTAAGACACTCTTTATTGTACTAAGCACAAAAGCAAAAATGATTTCTAGCCACAAAACTAAACCCCTTGAATAAGTGAACGATTCCTCTCCTACAAAACTAACGCACAAATCTCATGCATATACGGAAATAACAAAAGAATATCCTGAACTCCTCACCTGCTGCACGGGACTCTGCGCTTGGAAGAGGATGCGCCTTCCCAGCAGCTCGCCGAATATGCAGCCGACGGACCACACGTCCACCGCTGCCGTGTAATGGTTCGCGCCCATCAGGATCTCAGGTGCTCTGTAAAAAAGTAGAAGTAAATTGAACATCCAGATGTTTGGTCATAGGCTTACGTACGAGTAAAATGGAATGCCCAACTGTAGAAAGAATAATTTCAATTTTACCATCGCTATCCTTCAGCATTTCTAATTGATTAGAAGCTATCATTTCATTTAGTACGGGGTATTATTACTGGTATTTTTAATACTTCAGAGCTAGGAAAGTTTCCAATAGGAACTGCAGAAGCCTTCGAGTAATTGCAAAGAATTGAAACTCAATAATTCAGCGTAAGTGGCATGTTAAGACCTAAGACGAGGGCGCTATAAAGCGAGAGCGGCCTAGTTTCGGGCCGCAACCCAAAGGTCACTCGTTTCATTGCTCATTCACCGTGGACCGCGCGTGCCTTGGATGTACGTCTTGCAAAAGTGGCGAACGAATAGAAGACCACAAGCGTAAAATTATATTAACTAGCTTTTACCCGCGGCTTCATTTGCATGAATTCCAGTCTGCTACAGAAAGACTAATGCCGATACTTATGCCCATTTTCACCATCAATCCCTAATTTTAGTAAGTCATAACAGGAAATTTTTTTCATAGGGGTCACTTAAAAATTAGGGATTGATGGTGAAAACGGGCATAAGTATAGTAAGTATAACACGCCTAATATTAAAACCCTGGATAAAAACGATCCTATGTTTTTCTCCTTGACAAATCATAAACTTAAACCTTTCTCGTGAATCTCTCTTCCTATTGGTGAAAGTCACATGAAAATTCCTATAGAAGTTTTTGAATTTATCGCGAACAGACAGGCAGAAGCCGCAGAAGGTACTTTGTTTTAAGCCTGAAGGAATTTTATAGTTATGGAAAGTATGGCATACAATGGGGAAGGCCTAAATCCAGCAGAACCAAGAACGCAATGTAACAACAATTTATTTATTATTGAGTTCACATACCTCAAAGTAACATTAAAAATAAAAACATAACGGAAATAAACTAGTTTTTGTTGGACTATTCACATAATATCTTCTTAGGAAAGGAGTATTATTGCGCACACAACATTAGGAACAAATTCCAAGAAACATTTTGCAATTTATTTTCCTCCATTCAACGTGTAACTCGCGGAAAACGGAAAATTGATTGATGGAAATTGCTTAATAGATTCGCATGTTACGCAATGATAGCAATAAAAATATTCGATACCTACATATTAACCTATAACAAAAATGTTTTAGTTTATGAAAATGAAATAGTAATTTTTAACCCTCTCTGAAATATGTTTGCCTAATCCCCAAATTCTTATTTGCTAGGTCTGAACATTTCTAACCACATAACAATGTAAATATTTCAGTTCCCAAAAAAACAGCAAGGGAAGCAATGCAAAGCACGTACTTTCTCAAATTCCGATACAAATAGACGTAATATATTATTTCGGGACGCGAATGTCGGGGCAGCAGATCCCGGTTATTACGGTGTTCCTACTTCTGGCAGGAATAAGGTCGCGGGGTACCGACAAAAACCTTTTTAATACTTTCCATCTGACGTTTGTACTGGGACCGTGCGTCTAGATATCTGCGAGCCAGTATACAGGGTTAGGTACTTGTAAAACACCAACAATATCTCGAACTTAATCTCAAGAACTAGAAGGTTAACATCAATGCAACATCTGTTGTACGACTTTTGAAAATTAATTAGTATTTTAATTTAATAAACCGCTCTAATGTTCATAAGCCATGGGCATTAAAAAATCATTTAAACAAACGAATGCCGCATCGTCCTTTCGTTTATGAATGAGACAGTCTTCTTCTTGAAAATTCAATTTGTTGAGATATTATGTTAAAAGTCATTGTACTTACTACGTTAACTCGTAGAACAAAAATGTTGTTATATAATTTGATGTTATTTATCTAGCCCTGTGAGGTTACTACATTTTCACAAACAAACCTGTATATGTATATGAAACGCGTACAATTTTGTTTTTCAACATTTCCTCTGATTGCGTTTCACCTCGGGCGCGAGTGCGACACATGATTGATGATCCCAATATAAACTTGAAACTTTTTATATTCGCTGCCTTCGCAACTTTAAACAAATGCGCTCTTGTATTCTTTTGACATCTTCATTCATAACGTTCAGTAGCGTTGATTTTCATGATGTCAGACAACCTCGAATTAATCTTCAAGACGCGTTAAAGGATTGTTTAGTTAATGACTACGCTGATTGACTATAACAGTCTTACATGGCACTTAAATTGATTAAGATGATAAAGTAATAAACGGAATTTGTTATTATTTGACACGCAAATAGGTAGTTCATTTAAAATGCTTTAAATTGTCAGTGTCGATTGTGTCCAATTATAATGGAGATCGTTCAAACAATGGTTCGTTATCAGCACCAATGGATATTAATTTCACGCTATTTCCTGCTTTCGGTAACTTGCTAGCAGCTGCACTGCAGTGCCATCAAAATGAGAGTAAAGCATTCGTATGCATTAGAGACGGACACTACTCAGGCCGAATTTACTTTCGTCGGTGTAAAACAAACCATTAGAGTAGGTTTCGTATTCACATTTGGGAATCAAATTGCGATTTGGCTTTTGAAAAAGTAAGTTCTTTTTCAAGCAAGAGCATTACCGACAAGCCCGACGGATAACTAATGTTTGGCCAAAAAACGTTTCCCAAATTATCACATCGCAAACAACGTTTCGCAAACTTTTATTTGGCAAATTTTCATCTGGCAAAACTACTTATTGCAAATATTTAATTCGCAAATGTCGTTTTTGGCATATTATTGTTTACCAAATTATTGTTTGGCAAAGTATGTTTTGCCAAATGTTTCATTTGGCAAAAATATTTCACGATAAACAATTTACAAAATAATTTGATTGATGCATAGAATGGAATACAAATAAGCTTGTGGTTATTATTTTGTTTCGTGGGTAGTTAATATAATTTTTTTTCTATACAAATTTTCATGTTTCATTCTTTTTATCGAAATTTCCAAATGATTCATCAACAATAAAGGTGATTCTAGCGCTCGGCGGCCGCTGCCGCGGCACGCTTTGCTCGCCTTCGCGCGTTAATTGTCACTGTTCTAACCTAACCTAGAACCTACTATTCTGCAATACCTACTTTCTACAACCATACTGTTTTTTGCAATCTCTTTGTTTTACATAAAATTCTTGTGAAAACCATGATGTGCATAGGCACACCACCACTTACCCACCGTTACCCACAAATCAAAGCATAGGCAAGTATCTGAAGTGGCAATTTGACGAAACAAATTATTTGGAATATAATATTTGGCACAATAAAACATTTGCCATATAAACATTTGCCAAGTAAAATTTGGCCAAATGATAATTTGACCAAATGAATTAGTTGCGAAAAGAGCATTTGCTAAAAGTTCTTGAAATGAAATTTATTATTAATGAATTAAAAATGAAACTTTGGCGATAACTTGTTTGCGAAGTGAAATTTGGCGAAAAGTAATTTGGCCAAACGGAAGGATACCAACAATCTGTCTCTTGCTCTTGAGTATGATATCGTTGACATGTTATACTCGTAGGGCACGTCAAGCTAAGCTTTGTATCCAATGTAATTGTAATAGGTTCTATTTTAGAATAAAATCCTTACCTGTAGTACTGCGTGACCACCTCCTGCGTCATGTTCTTGCTCGCATCAGGCTCCTCAACCCGCGCGAGTCCGAAGTCGCATATCTTGAGCACGCAATTGCTGTTCACCAGAAGATTCCCTGGTTTGATGTCACGATGGAGGATGCGTGCCGAGTGCAGGTATTTCAGGCCTGGGGATAGATTGATCTAGAATTAGTACTGGTTGGATAGAATATCCTAAAACAAAATAAAAAGTGCACCAACTAATAGCATTTAATAGCAATACTCGATATTTAAGATCTGTTTCACTTGCTGATAAAGCCTATTAGGATCTTATCTATTAGATAAAACTGAATTTTATACGTCAGATAATAATCTGTTGATTTACCGATGAAAGTGGCCCTTAATCTGTTCCCATAGATTTAATTTAACAGACGTTTATTAAAACATCGATGGCCACGATAATTTAGTAATATCCTCGAGAAACATAATGATTATTAACAACACCGGTAATAAACGTTCTGTTTATTATAATGAGCACCTCATAAGCCTGATCAGATAGTAATGGATGAATGAATTTATTGTCCATTGTTTAAGCGTGATAGCCCCTCAAGGCAGTGTGGTAACTGGCAACTGCCCGACACTACTTGTGTACCGCTTTTGGTTGGTTTTTATCAAATTCTATTTTGCCCATTCGATTCCGGTTGAATCCGGCTCAAGTTGGCGGTTTATGCCTGCATATTAGATTTTGAATACAGCAACAGCTGAGTGGTCCATTTTCGGCCTACATAACGTATCTCCATATGCTGCCAACTGCCAAGTAATCCAGGTGACTGACATTTGTAGGGCAGTGTGCGACATTAGAGTTAAACTGAAGAGTTAGATTGCTTTTCTAAATATATTTACTAAAGGCACACTTTTGATAAAAAGGTGATATCCGTACTGCGAGTAATATTAAACAATTCATTGATAAGTGTTGTACTCCTCTTGCAACGTAGTAGCGAAGAGCTTACGGACGGAATGTAAAAAATCGAGCTACAAGAATTGTCTCAGAGCATTCTTTGTGAAAAGAGAATTCATGAGCAGACTTCGTTAATCGAGCCCAGTTTGTTTTGTAGAGCGCACGTCGCCAATACAATTTCAGATGATTCAATAAAAAGGAGTAGAGTTCGCTAATGATTTCACCGGCCAAAGGACCTTTTGGGTTGGTCTCATATACACAGGTTTTTATAAAATTTATACAAAGCGCCTAGACTCGAAACGATTGGAACCTCATTGTCATCTCGTATTAAGAGGAGTTGCAATTTAATTATTGAGTTATTTAAGTAAAAAACAGAGTTTAGTATATAGCATTAAAAGCATGGACTGAATCTGTGTTATAAAGCCGCAGGTATAAGTAAGATTAAGTGGAATAATATCACAGACATTATCTCTTACGATGTGAAATTTCGCTCTCTTCATAAAGCGTGTCAGTCGCATGATTTACATGTGTCTTAAAAAGCAATGTGGCAGCCATTACCGTAATACGCGTCCCATCGAGCCGAATAGAAATCCACGCGAGCGATATTGCGCTCACTTCCATACCGAAAGCCGCATTAGAACTCGGCAATTTTGTGAGGCGTACGTCAGTAGCAAACATTTCTGAATAAATTAAAATCCACCACGAAACGCTCCGGCTGATATCTTGGAAAAAATAGAACCATTCGAGTGTTAAATTATCCCTTTCAATTCGAAGAATTGTTAGCCATCTCTGGGAACGTTAAAACTCCTGTATCTTTTATCTGGCGAGGCTTGCTATAGTGTAGGTCGTGAGATAGGTAGTTTAACGGGTATTGCCGCTGGAGCAATAACTTTTGAGTGCGAGTTATACTACCTATTTGAAGGTGCCTTGGGAAGATGGTTAAAAATTTAGGTGGATAGTATTAAACTAAAAAAACTTTAGTGGTACGTTTTATGAAGTTATCTTTTATGTCCATTGCGGTTATAAAATCGAAACACTCGATTAAGATATTCCGCACATTAACATGTGTGAGTAAAAAACCGAGACTGAATTGGGAAAATATTTCCCACATCGGGATCAAAACTCGAAGCGACGCGGGCGCCTCCGAGTGACGCCACAAGGAATTAACGCCACCTCGTAGAGTTTAATTTCCCAGCGGGTCCGCCATTTTCACCTCCACGCAACGGACTTTTATGATGGCCCTGCTTCGTGCTAACCCAGTACACGTGGAAAGAATTGTAACATTAAACTTTGAGAATAGGCGATGAAAATCAGTTTACTTTCAACCTCGTGTAAACTTTACAGGAGCTTGGGGCCAGTGAAGATTCCAGTTACTTAGATAGACCTGAAACCATAATTGAATGCCAAACAAAGATATCGCAATACCAAAATTGATTTTATTTTGTTTCCGCGGGGCATATTTTCGGCTCGATCCATCCTTTGGCAAAATACTTGTACGGGCAAATGCGACAAAGACCCGAAAAGCTACCCTTTACACAAATTTAATTTTTTATGATAGGAAACTAAAAAGCAAAACGTGTTTTTTAAATTTCCGCTTCAATCTTTCTCGATATCATCAAATACCTATAATGGTATCTAAAATGAGCTACATTATTTAAATAAGAATGTCGTTAGGGTAGCGCATTTTCTTACATAACTTTTCAATTCCTATCATTGGAGGTCCGAAAATATTTCTCATACAATTTGATACCATAATGATCATTCTTCATAAAAAATTTAAAACCTACATATTTAAAAACATAATGATTGATATTCATAATATCACTAATCATACACTTAGTTTTTACTAATATTTGTTTTCATAAATTTATTACTCATAAGTGTATTTATCCATATTATTGAAAATCATGATGTCTATATTCGTATTAAATCGTATTTTAACATTAAATTAATTTGAAATGGTCCAAAACAGGCAATTTTTTGTGCCACAAAACTAACGTGACAGAAACGAATCGCTGCAAAACCGACTCCACGTAGTCTTGTCTGCCCTACCCCTAGAGTGTAATTTAAAAGCCGGAGGCGCGGAGGGAGGGCACGGGACTATTCCCACCTCTCGTTCCCACCACTGCAACTCCTGTGTAGCCAGGATCTACAGCTTGACCGCCACAAAAACCCAACCAATGAAGGTCAAGTTTGTCCCGGGGGAAAGTTAAACTGTCATTGGACCCGCAACGAAATTAATCAGAAGAACATAGGAGGAGTTCGAAATTAAGGTTCGACTTCCCTCCATTGCAAAGCGGATGACAGGTGACAAACAAAGGTTTAAAACCTTTAAGAAAAAGATTATGTACCACGGACAATAAATTAAATTAAGGGGGCCTATCTTATGAGCAATTAGCAACTACCTGCCAATAATATTGTTCACAAAATCGCTTAAAAGCACGGAAATTTTTCCTTGTCGCGACAAGATCGGTGTAATAAATTGCGGAAACAGATGTATGTTGTATTGAATTAAGCATTATATCACGTTCATGTTTCCAAAGATCACACTCCCACAAGATATGATGGGCAGACTGCTCATGACTGACATCATCAGTGGAACACTCGCAAAAAGGAGACGGAACTAGTTTGAATTCGTGAAGTTTATGTTTAAAGTTGCCATGTCCCGTGAGGAACTGCGACGAGCAATGGTCGATTTCTAACCATCGCCTAGTTAGACGTTCGCGTACATTCGGGAAGAATTTATATAAGTGACGTCCTTTGACTGACGTATCCCATCTTTTTTGCCATTCATTAAGTAAATCTTCTTCAACGACTTCTCGGGAATCAAATAATCGACTTATTTTAGAACGATCGCGGCTATTTAAGAAATCGGAGGTTATATTTTCCCTTGATGCGAAGTACATAGCCGCACGCTTTTGTACCTCTAAGTCGACCGGCAGTACACCAGCCAGGACTGGCAGAGCCTCCGTGCTCACAGTTCTGTAAGCTTTGCAAAGAAAAATCAATGCAAGGCGTTGACTTTGAATAGGATAGAATTTTATGTGAGCCAATATAGAACCGTCGTTAGGCTTAAGGTTATCTAAGTTATTTCCCTTCACAGGACGTTACTACGCCCGTGATCGACACTATGCGTAATCAGGCGAGAACAATCGCTTCCGAGAACAGCTGCTACCGATTGAAAAAAATCTCAATTCCTGGACGAATCTTTTCCAATAAAATAGCGTGAAAATTGGCTAAAATAATTATTCGAACAGTTCTGTTTTTGGATGTTTGGCTTTTAGAATGGAATATACAGGCCAAGAGCTTCCTCGTTGTGGATAAAAAAAAATTAAAAGTAGTAAATGGAAATACCATTATAAACAGAGGCCTGAACCGACGAAACTTCACGTAATGAGAAAATATACGACTGTGATTGATCCGTTTTCCGAGTTAAAATGCGTCATAGCTGTCACTGCTTGTGATGTTTTATCACAGGCCGCGCACGAGCCTTTAAAAATATTTACTGACACGTGGATTCATTCGATTGTCCTAATTCGTGCATACTACTGGAAAGCGCAAATAATTCTACAATGCGTAGAAGTGTATAAAAACAAAATAGAAAGGTTCAGAAGGCTTATGACGAATGTGTTTAAAAAAAATAGTAATGCCCCATCTGAAACCACAGCAACAGTTCTTTTGATTTTGATGAATACTAGTTTCATGAATACTAGTTTCTGTTGAGTAGAGTTACGTCTATGCGTTATGTCTCTTCGCCGTCTTAAAAACGACCTACGCTGCACGCCTTTCGCACGTCACATCCGGCAGTGTTATCCGCAACCCTCAAACAAGTATAACAGCGGGGTTACTCTGAAAAACGTAATCCGAAGTTTCGAATGTTGCCATTCCTCGCACACGAAGAGAGATGCCAGCACAGCATGAGCGACGGTGACCGATAGACCTGAAACTACGTAATCAGCGTTTCAGAGTAGCCCCCCAGGTCCAAAGTTGTCGTTATTTTTGAAACTTAAGATAAAGCAATTGACACCATAGTGCCCCAGTTTAAGGTTTAAATGAGGTTACTGCAATAGTTTTCAGAGTGGCACGCAGCAGCGCCGACCGCGGTGGGTCTCGACTCTCGCGGGTCGTCGGCCGGCGCGCGCGCCGGACCGCGTCGCCCGCTAGTCCTACTCCTGCGGGGACAATGCTCCTAGGGTTGCCCGTTCCCTTTTAACATCTGTTCTCTAAACTCTACATTGTACATATCATCATCATTTCAGGCCTCCCCTAATAATTTTATAGAGTACGACGTAGGTATGTACTATTGATTTTAATTACGAATCTATAGTAGACTACTCAAGTACTCGTATAAACATTATTGTACATACATACAACACAAGGTTTTTAGCATCTGAACCAGAGTTCTGAAAGCGATGCTATCTTGATGTTAGGCTACATCACCAAAATATAGTGAATTATATTATTAAAACTGCTTAGAATCCAAAATAAACTTCACAAGCCCTGATGACTGCTGGAAGTCTTTGGGCTTGGACGCTACACTCTTGACACGTTCCCGTTCGCGCTGGCTCGATAATGGTAATGTAATAGCCAATCGCGCTCGAAGGTGAAACTTAATAAACAACCTGCCGTAGCCTCATCGATTGTGGTTCTTCGAGGTGCAATTTATATGACTTATAAAGCATATGACGTTGTTGCCTTTTCACACGGTAAGTCTAGTAAACATTTATAAAACCAATAGTACAATTCAGCTTTTATAGTTACTTATTGATTCAATTTGTCTGATTTACGTTTCAAATATGAATATAAACTGAACCCAAATCTTTGTTGTTTCCCATCACATACCATAGGATAAGTCGTTACTCTTTAACAGTGAGTTACCTTTGAAAGACACACTTAAATTCCTATTTCAGGGAATGTAATGCAGCTTTCCTTCATCTCAGTACAGCTACCAAAAATGGCAACACCGAACTGATCAATAAAGCCTCAGCTGACAGGAAGAGAACCTCGAGTCAGCACCGATGCGTGCGCCCACGCAAGGCCGGCGCAATCTGCGATCGGGAACATAATATGTGCTTGGTCGCCTTGGCGGGACGAGTATCGATTACAGTTGGAATCGATAAGAGAATAGGCTAGTTGCCTAAAAAAATTTTTTTAGTCCGTAATGTTTAATATCAAAAAATATTGGACACATATATTTTTATTTGTCAATCTAACAAATAATTACATAGTTATGGTGCGTTGAAGTTGCGCACGACGTCACAACGTGCGGCATTTTTAAGCAAGCGTTGACGTCACGGGCCTCTTCTTATGAACTTTGGGGCGCTTTATCTCTTTAAATTTTCATTAGTTTGAAAAAGTGAAAAATACGTGTAGAGTATTTTTTTATAAGTTAACTGACGGACTAATTAAAACTCTTGCTTTTTGACCCAGGCAACATCCCCATTCCTGGCGCACGATTGTTTTAGTTAATTATTATAGAAGCGACTGATAGTTATTTTAAAGTTTGACATACGGATACAGATTTAAATGGATAGGAGTCTGAATTCCATGAAAAATTTAAATGTCACTGAATCGCAATTTAAGCACCATTAAGATAATTTTATTGGCGTCTAAAACAAATTAATCAAGCGGCAAACATTACTAACAAAAGTTACACGCGCGTAAAACACTTGTAAAGTGACGTTTAGTATGAAAATATATGTAGAATATTTTAAACGATACACATACTCGTATACGAATGAAGTGTGTACCGTTGAACATATAAGCACAGTTATGCTAAATATAATTTGACCAATCACTTACAATGCACGCGACCACGAAAACAAATCAATAAGTATTCGTACAGAATATATTACATAATCCAGTTTTGGCAAATATTCGGGAAACGCTTGCGGGTTGCCATGTTACTGCTACCACATTTTATCATAGAGAAATGTACGAATCGGAGATCTAGCTCGACAAGAAATACATGTATACGAGGGCGGCACTGAAAATTTCGGGAATCAAGGAAGTGAAACAACATTACTATTTAAAAATGTATTTATTGCTTTTTAAAGTATTCTCCGCGAAATTTGACACATTTTTCCATACACGAAACCAATCATTGAAGCAACCATTGCATTCGGAAGTTTGGGTCTCCAAAATGGCCGTTTTGTAGGCTTCCACAGCTTCTTCAGGTGATGAAAATCTCTGACCACGCAATTTATTCTTTATTTTAGGGAAAGTATAGAAATCATTAGGGCTTAGGTCGGGGCTGTACGGCGGATGGACTAATAATTCTATGTTTTCTTGCTCTAAAAACTCTTTTGTTCAGTGCGCGGTGTGAGAACTCGCATTGTCGTGATGGAGGATGATGCGGCGGTTGCAGTTCTCTTTACGGAGTTCAGAAACGACCTGTGGCAAACAAATGCTAGCATACTAATCTGCATTAACCGTTCTTTGTCCCCCAAGAGGAATAGTCGCAACATGGCCGGTTTTGGAGACAAACGTGGCCACCATTTTTTTTGCAACACTCCGTGAACGAACAATTTTTGTTGGCTTTAATTCATTTTCGAACACCCAAACTCGTGACTGGTTTTTTGTTTCGGGTTCGTACGCGTATATCCATGATTCGTCACCTGATACGATGTTGTATACAGCATTTGAGGATCCTGCATGTAATCTCCCGAGAGTTCTGACGCACCAAGTAACGCGAGCCGCTTTTTGCTCTTCGCAGAGCGAATGCGGTATCCATCGGGAAAACAACTTTTTTACACCTAGTTGTTCATGCAAGATTATTTGTATTTGGCTCATGCCAATGTCTAAAGTTGCCTGAATTTCGCGGTATATCACATGTCGATCTTCTTCAATCAGCTTACGCACAGCATCAACGTTTTCTTAGGTGACTGCAGTTTTTGGACGACCTTGACGGGGATCATCACTGAGCTTGACACGTCCACGTTGAAATTCAGGAAACCAGCGATAAATTGTGGTTTTGGATGGGGCTTCATTACCAAATGCAGAAATCATCCGGTCAACACACTGTTTTTGTGTTAAACCACTCCGAAAGTCATAATAAATCATCGCTCTTGAATTTTCTCGAGTCAATTCCATTTTCTCAACGACTAAACAAGTTTGACTAGACCTTGTGATACGACCGAGAATCTTTTTTTAAATAAATAAATGGTATACGATTTTTAAAACCCTGGAGTTTGCAATTAAATAGATTTTAATATGACTGGAACAGTGGAAATATTCCATTCCCGATACTTTTAGTGCAGCCCTCGTATATTGGATTCGCTGTGCCCGCAATATAGTATGCGTGAAAATCATTTTCAGTCAGTCGTCAGGCCTCTCGTTTATACGGAACTACGTCCATTTAAACAGACCAAGAAACATTTCAGAAGTTAGCTATAGACAAATTTTAAAAATGTATGTTGGGACTCTGCTGGTTTTCAATAAGGGTGAAACATTTTACCGCTTTAGTGTTAGTTTCAGCTATTGATAAATTCAATTGATAGTGCTAGAAACTCCGTAAAGAGGTAGATAGAAACGTAAAAATTCGTTCTGAAATTACTACAAGAATACGACCCAACAACCAACTCTAAAAATAGCGAGTGAGGCAACATATGCATGCTAAGCTTCTTATAGTTATCGCGGCCCTGCCGGCAGAGCCTCAGTCCTCACCGACCCGAGGGGCCTCGACAGGGACTGAGACATTAATCGTGCCAGACATTTCGGTACCTAAAACGTACTCTGTTTCAAAGTTCATTATACCCGAGATGTAGACATGTCGGTAGGCGAGTATACGAAAGGCCCTTATCGCGCAGATGGCGAGGTCCCGAAGTAAATTCCATTAGTGGGAACGGAAAGAGGGACATCAGCAGGGCTCTACACTTAGCTTTTTTTATTCCACATCGCTTTTAGCCTGTAGGTATTCTCTTAGCATGAATTTTTGTGAAGTTACAATCCTACAGTACAAAAATCAATTACAAAATGCGTAAAACGTATCAGATTGGAAACTTGAGATTGGTTTTTCGGTTTCGCATAAAGCCGAACGGTGGCAAAATGTAATGTTGTCATATATCAAAGCAAATCCATAGCAGCTTATACAGGTATACGGAGGTGATTTCGAAGGGAGAACGTGCAAATAAACGATATCGCAGCCGGCCGGCGACGCGGCGGCAGATTTGCATAATACAGCTCGGCACACACCCCGCCTCGCGAGTCGCGATGTAATCTATTAGTTTCGTTTGATGCGTGCACGGGATAGAATGTAAAAATGCAACACGTGCAAATATCGAAGACACTTTACGATACAAATACAATACTCAGCATCTTACTTAGAGCGTTATGCAATTTGACAATACTTGCTGAAACTTCTCAAAACTCGATGGATATGGAATGCTACATGATATTTAAGTCTTTTATGACATGCAATAGTGAAATATACATACACATGATGACGAATCAAAAATCCAAAATTCAGCAAATTAATCTTAGCACAGTGACATTAATTTTAACTACCCAATTTTAACCTTAATGTTTGCGGCCGACTTGTGGTAGGGCAGATGACTCACAAAGCGCTACTCCTCTCCATTCCTTGGCCTTGACAATAAAACAATCCAGTCTGAACTAACGCGGTGGGTCATCATGAGTCATGGGCGGATCACCACCGCGGGGTGTGTAAGGATTGCAGTGAACACAGGTCTAAGATGCTTGGATAGAGTCATATGGAGGGAGTTGAATCGCTTCTAGATTACGTGCATTAGTACAAATGCAAGCCACAGACGACAATATCCTCGGGGCTTGAGTAATGTGACTGAAGGATCGTCTTACTTATTTGCCCCTACTTGGTGAAAACATTGTATCATTTTTTTTCTAATTTTTGATGTCTCCACATTGTTCCACGAAGACTATAGTGCGCATCGCGGGTTTGCATCAATTATGGCCAGTTTGCATACGCATACCAGGCATACTGGCCACGAGCCGCTCTGCGTATGGTCACTGTTTACATCGAGGTATGGCGACGGCGATCCAGCAAAGGCATTTCCTAGATTGTGCTAACACAATCGGAACAGGTAGCATTTGCAGTAATACCGTCGACATTGTAGACGAGAAACTATGCAAGACTAGACGTTGCATTCCTTGACAATGTTGCTCTGAATTAAATCTAAAAAATAGCGAGACAAAAGAGTAAGCAACTTGGTTTCGTCATTAGAGTTGAAAAAAGTAATTTGTATAAAATGCAAAACACATCCACAGATACAATGTCCACGTTACTGCGTATTAAATACGGTTTCCCATTAAAAAGTTCTCCTATTACCCTGGAACGACGTGAGACAAAAGGGAGGGCTCGGTTTAATCTACGGAGCGCGTGGAATATTAAAACTATGTGCGGCACGTGTGGCCCTCTAATCACATTTTTATCCGGCGCGCTCGTTAATGTCGGAAATTAAGGGTAAGGCCTACAAGACCGGCCCGGAGGACGGGGCATTTATTAATTTGCCCTGCACGTCCCATAAAAATCGAAGCAGAATAGCCAATCCAAGCCAATATTTTTCGCAGAGAAAATACAACGCGATCTAGCAACTTATGTTACGTTCATGACCGATATGCATACCTTCGAAGCTATTTAAATTAGCATGGGCGACAGGTATAACTGTCTGATTAACTAAATCGCTAGGCCACAGGTCCTCGACTACTTATTTATTGAAATTCAAATCAGCCTAGACGCAGATGTTGCCGATTACAATTTTCCATTTTTGGAAACGTTGCCAAATGCCGGTAAAAAGCGGTCGATGCTTTGCCCTTAGGGATGCAGGACCGCAAGAATGTGGACGCAATCGGGAAGTTCTAACGTACTCGTATCTGTCGTATTTTATTGATCCCTGAAACTAGCTATAAAGGCGGTGCCACTATAAAGTTTTTAATTAAGCGCCGAGCTTGGGGCTTAACGACCGCATTTTTCTGGATCCCCTTCGCGCTTCACTCCCGGGAAATCTCTTGGAACTGTGCGAATAATTGCGCAAATTAATAATACGAAATCAGGATACCCCGCGACAGATGTTACGTGGATCCTTTGAATGTGGAATCAGCGTGGATTAGAGATTTTGTTACATTTCATTGAACAAGGAAATGGGATAAAATTGTTGTTTTCCTTGCTCTTCTTTCAGTTTGAGCGATAAATCTGCTGAAAATGTGAAATCAGCATGTATTCCAAAGTTTAGTTTGCCAAACTTTCTAATAGCACCATAAATTGTGTCTTTGTAAACATTCTTTTCCATGCCCTTTTCAGCCATTTTCACGTAGGTATACCTACCCAAATAAAAACCATCCCCGCTAAGGCTCTACTATGTAGAAATGAATTGATTCTAATATTTGAATCCAAATACAGCAAGTTTTGAAACGTAAAAAAAACATCAACTACAGTTTTTGGTGAAAATTAGCAAAAGCTCTCAGCTTTCAAGTGATATTTACTATGAAGCAGATCAATCTGGTTTTAATTAGTTTACGGCGACCACACCGCTGTCATAGTTGAGTCACTCCAGTCGGGCGGCTCCCAAGTTGAATTTATCGCAGCGACCAAGCGGCCGCAACCGACCGTGTTTACCGGCCTCTGGGCAGCTTACTGCATGGCAAAGAAGAAATAGCACAGTCAACAGCACATCAACTAAATTTTTCTTAAGTAAAATCGCACCTATCACAACTGCATATGGTGCTACAGTTTTTAACTTGATGTGCCGTCGTCCGTGCAAAAATTTTTCAGACATTAGTCCAATACATAAAATAGCTTTTGTGCCAGAAAGGATCATGACTTCGATTTCATTCAGCTTTGGTAAATTCAGCGTTGATCGATTGGTAGCGGCCTGCGTCCAGCGCTTCCCTGCTACCTTTACGATGTCGTCGGTCCACCTTGTAGATTGATCAACATGGAAAGCATTGGGGGAGGCCTATGTTCAGCAGTGGACGTCCTGTGGCTGAAATGATGATGATGATGATGATGATGAAATTCAGCGTATTTTTTGGAGAAAAACATGCGCTTCAATGAACTTAAGCTTAGTCCACTAAATCTTAGAATTGCATCCATAAATAGTTCAAAGAGTATCCTAAAAGGCACTTTACTAAAAAAAATGTCTTGAGTATAATAATTTTCTCTTCAATTGAGCAGTTGCTCAAACAAAACAAAATTGATAAATTGACGCTTTCAGAAGTAGATTTTGTTTGTTAAGTGAGACTTTGACTCGCAATAGGTCTACATCCATTTAATTTGTCAAGTTGACCGCACCTCCAGTGCCGCTCCTCGTAGGCGGCGGTTTCTCATCAACTAAGACGGAACCTGCGCGGATTCTAAAGTTTCATTATCGGGTTGCCATCTAATTTGTGTAAAGAATCTGAACATGAAAAAAATACTAGTAATATTTTCTGCATAAATATAGGAGCAGTCGATATTCAAACAGAAAAAAGTGTCAAGGAAACTCAAATACAACTGTAATTACGGTCAATTAAAAAAAATATTGAACTTACACAGGATCTTAACAGGAGACTTAAATATCAGGCCACAAAATTAAACTTTTTTTATCCACAACGAGGAAGCTCTTGGCCTGTATTTCACCTGATGGTAAGTGATGATCAGGCCGAAGGTGGAAGCGAGCTTCACCCGGAATCCTCAACCACAGAGGAACTGGCTATCTTCCCTCTAACTGCCGGAACACAACAATGCTGTTAACATTGTTGTTATGGCGACAGACTTAGGTAAGATGGTGGTAGCTAGCCAGGCGGACTTGGAACAAGCCCTACCACCAACCAAACCGAACAGAAAATTCTGCCCCCACTGGGAATCGAACCCGGGACCTCTGCGTCTGAAGCAGGTGGTCTAACCACTAGACCACAGAGGCGGTTCGACAAAACTATCTAAGATACCCCAACAAGCAATACATATTCTGGCGAAACGGAACGTACGAGAAGCCAACCCTGTAGGTATTACAAGCATTCCCGGTATACATACCACGTTTACATATTTAACCTTTTCTACTCCGTCGAAGTTGCTCCCAACACAATTAGACTAGTAACATAGCGCGTCTGCCCACGTAATGGAAAAACTTCCCTGATTGTGTGGAGACCGAGGAGACGGCTATTAAGCAAGCACCCATTGATCATAAAACAGAAATCGTAAAAGAACCCGTAGGATTGCTCAGATAGAAGTACTCTATAACACTAAATCATCGATACACTCCACAATACCCTCAATAAAATTTAGTATGTAGTTTTACAACTCGATATAAATTATGATTGAGTACGCTTACAGATATTATGCAAATTGCAGGTATAAGGGTGCATTTAATTGCTTAATGTCTAATTGGATTCCTGGTGGGATTAATTGCAATTAGAATATGAAACCGAATTCTAATCAAAGCTTTTGATTGAATTAATTAATCGTTATGAAACACGTCTAAGATTAGTGGTTTGCAAATTGCTTAATCATGTTTTACTGTTCCTAGACTAAACTGCAATTTGATAAGGGATATAAAATATGACTCTAGAATTCTAGACAATTTAGTATTAAGTAATAATTTTATATTATTCGCAGATTAGCATCCAAAGGACGTCCAGTCTCCAAAGCTAAAAGAAGGCCTCCCCCAAGGATTTCTACAACGAACTGTTCTGCGATCCGGCATCCAAATATTTAACCACGAACAGTCAACTAGATATATCAGTATTTTTCTACAAAACATAGCAATGAAGTTCACAGAACGCAATACGGGTGAGCTTTTAACTGCATTAATTTGAGAAATTGCAGTGCTGAGTGCGGCCCCGCACTGAGTAATAACACCCACGGTTTAGCTCTTTTCGGTTTAAGGCCATTGAGACTAAAACTTAGTTGCGTTTATAACTTTTTCAGAAAGGTCAGAACAGATATTGCATCGTGTTTAATTAACTTGTGTTTATGAGATAACGTTTTACTACTAAACTTACCATAATTTCCCTTGTTTATGATGCGTTCAATAATAATAATAAATTAAATCGTTATCGACTATGATTCTTTACAGGGCTTTAAATTAGTGGGAAAATTAACGAAAGCCATTTGGTATTGAGTGGCCTGAGCAAATGAAGCTCGTTTTCTTAAGCACTCAACTCAAGCAAGGCACAATTGATTAAACTTCAATATTTACGAATAAATCAATCACGGTCTTAAATCCATTCACACTTATTTAAGCATTGTTTCGTAAAAGGGCTAGGTAAAAAGTTACAATTAAAGTTTAGACGACTGATCTTTGGCCCTTACATTGTGACAACATTTGGAAACGAACGAATCGGTCAACTAAGTTGCTGTGAAATCACTTTGTGCAGTTTACAAAGGAACACAATCAACATTTCGAAAATCATAAAAGCAGTCAGACCTGGCAGGCTAGATATAACTGCATCCATGAAACATAAAATAAAAATACATACATAATAATAAATCCCTGCTGAGAGAGGCAGTAAAGTACATATAGGACCAAAATTATGTAAGGTTTATTAGCTCTACATTTTTAAACAATTGAAAATAACCTTTAACCAAATAATTTGGTAAAGGTGTTTGTTATTTATTATTACCCTAACAAGCCTCAAAATAGAGAGGGTTTCTATTAGTGCAGAACGTAAATAATGGGTACAAAACCATAGAAATTTAAGAATCACCGGACGTCGCTACTTGGGTAAATTACAGTGAAACTATTTCTTAAGCATTTGGGAACTAGCTCTTTAGAGTTTCCTACATAGGAAATAGTAATAATACCTTTTGATTTTTTAAATACTTAAGTTTGGGAATTAGCGCAGAATATCGGTAACTTATTTGCATAGTATTTCTAATTAATATTAAGTATATTGCTATTAAATGCATTATTTTGTGGTGACATTTGACTAGACTACATTCAAACAACATAAACTCGTAAAATTAGAAAGCCAATCCGTAAAAGTCAAACAAAATACCTACATCCTGAAAGTTACTCCACCACAATTTTCCTGTGAAATCTTAAAAGTACATATTTCAGAGAACTAGCTAGAATAACTTTCCCGGTGTTATATAACGTTAAAGGTATAATAAACAGTAGCCACTTACCTCTTAATATCTGGTATAGGAAGACTTTGATGTGGTCGGCGGAGAGGTGTTGCGGTGACACTATGATCTTGTGCAGGTCGCTTTGCAGGAGCTCCGTGATGACGTATCTGAACCGGTTTGTAGTCGAGGAAATTGGAATAGAATGAAAACATTATACACAAAATCATAAAGCATTCAACGAAAATAATTACTAATTAGGGTATAATGAACTCGTAAATGATGTGAGACATACATAAAGTAAAAACGTTAATTATATTCTACTTAAGAAGGCACTTTTTTTTTTTTTATCCACAACGAGGGAGCTCTTGGCCTGTATCTCACCTGATTACGCTAAGTGATGATCAGGCCGAAGGTGGAAGCGAGCTTCACCCGGAATCCTCAACCACGGAGGAACTGGCTATCTTACCTCTAACTGCCGGAACACAATAATGCTGTTAACATTGTTGTTATGGCGACAGACTTAGGTAAGATGGTGGTAGCTAGCCAGGCGGACTTAGAAACAAGCCCTACCACCAACCAAACCGAACAGAAAAATCTGCCCCCACTGGGAATCGAACCCGGGACCTCTGCGTCTGAAGCAGGTGGTCTTACCACTAGACCACAGAGGCGGTTACTTACTCTAAAGTTCTTAAAGATTTGGAGAGGCAACATAAATTGGTGTGTGGGAAGTACCTAAACTCCTTCATGGCGAAACGGATCGCTCTTGAGAAATATCTTAAATCAAGACTATCTTGACAGCGCCGTGAAAAAAACATTACCGTCCCCACAGCTTTTTATGTAAACATACAAATATTTAACTACTCTAGAATCCATGTTTTTAACATCTTTTAGCTCATAATTAAGCAGTCCATAACACTCATATAATAAAATATCGCTGAAAGATATATTCCCTAAAGAAACATAAATTCTTAAGTGGATAGGATATTTTCTTGGTTTAGTTGTATTGAAAAGCAATTTTATCTTCGGCCTCATTTACGTGACTTGTTGGGGTCCAAGGGCATCGGTAACGACCCATTGATCAGGTGGATTCCGTCTGCAAATACCTTTTTGTTTAGAAAATTCTGGGCTTGTCTTAAATAAGGCACAAAGTAATTTGGGTGGTACATTTGGGATAATGATGTTTTCGGTAAAGTCTGTAATTGTAACATCAGACTTGTGAAAAAGTAGCTGACACCCACGCAGACCTCGTTACACTTTTAAAAGATCCCTCAACAGTTAATTCCAAGCCTATTATGAAACGAAAGCAGTATTTATGTACAGTCAAAAATTAGATTGAAGCCTATGGTAGGTATGACTGTTTCAGTTTAATCTATGCGTGTGTTTGACACGATTATTGAGCTTTTCAATCAAAGCTTTCTTGTTTTTGATCTGTAATGTAATTAAAGCTTTTCTAAACTACTTATAACAAGTATACAAACAGTATCGCGACACAATTTATAAAGGAAGCCGTACTACAGCGCCCGTATCAAAGAACAAACTAAGTTATCCTTAGGCGAAAGTTGAAGTCTTAGTTCCAATTTGCCAAGAGGTGGAGCAAAAAAGGGCTCAGCTAGATGGGCCCGTGACAAACAGGGTTCGTAACTCACCGCCCACGCCCGGGTATGGCATCCCGCATGGATTAGAGGGGTTCAGTAACGTTGCTGATCTTCTATATCTAAATATATAAAAGGAGAAACTGACTGACTGACTGACAGATCAACGCACAGCCTAAACGGCTAATCGTAGGCACTTGAAATTTGGAAGGGACGTAGCTTAGGTACCGTAGAGGTGCACTAAGAAAGGAATTCCCGAAATTCCCACGGGAACGGGAATTAGCGGGAAAAACGGGATTCACGCGTACGAAGTCGCGGGCGGCCGCTAGTAAATATATAAAAGGAGAAACTGACTGACTGACTGACAGATCAACGCACAGCCTAAACGGCTAAACGTAGGCACTTGAAATTTGGAAGGGACGTAGCTTAGGTACCGTAGAGGTGCACTAAAAAAGGAATTCCCGAAATTCCCACGGGAACGGGAATTAGCGGGAAAAACGGGATTCACGCGTACGAAGTCGCGGGCGGCCGCTAGTAACTCATAAAGCTCTTACGGCTTTATAACGGTTTCTGTAATTTTAGGTACCTACCTACTTATCTAGATGACATAATACCTAAGCAAAAAGTATTTCTTTCTTTCTTTAAAATTTCTTTCTTTCTTTAAAAAAAATTGAGATCAAAGTAAGAAATGTTCGCGCCCGGAGTGTCTGTCAGCTACACTCGAAAAGATAAAGATCTAAGGGGGAGATTAGGACGATTTGTTATTTCTGAAAGAATTTAGAGGACAATTTCGAAATAATTTAGTTAAAAATCAGAAAGTGCAGTGAGTAATGTAATCATCAAGTAAACATGCATCACGCTGCGTGTAATCGTACCCCTTCTAAGCTTAAAACTTTATTAGTAAAATAAACAAGGTATAAAATGCAAACTTTATAACATTCTCTACCGAGAGAACTTTTGGGCCAAGCAGAAATTAGGTGTCCAATACCTAAATAGAAGTAATTAGTACTAAATTCAGGGTTAGAATCCTATTTAGACTGGTAATAAAAAGCCTCCGCCCGTAACGTAGCGTGATATACAGGCTATGTAGCCCTCCGCCCACGGAGGGTCGGGCGTTCGTAGGACGACCTCTGAGGGCCGAGTGCGGAACCGTCGCTGTGTTATCTCGCTTATCTACAGCGCCCTCGTGGCCATTATCGAAATTACAGAACGAAGCTGACGCATTCGAAGAACAAAGGTTTTTCAACTTGTTGCGGTGACATGAATTGTATGCGGTGGGGTCATATGTAGGCTGATGACGTGTTGTGTTTAGCTCAGCAATAGCAAATTGCTGGAGGAAAATGTGAAAATTATGGGCCATAATATTTTCTTATTCTATTATGTTATTATTGCATACAGCTGTAATTTTGTTAAGAGATAAATATGGACCTTATTGTCTTCACCTATCTACAAATTCTCATTTCCGTTGCATAATATGTTCGTGACTGACGCATCTTGTAATTTTGCCCTTCGACTATAAAGCTTCTTACATCAACGATCGACCAGATAATAATGCAGTCAATGTGCAATAACGTCACGATTGCTTGAACCAATGTTATGTGCGTAATCCGAACTATCGAGTTAATTCGATCGCTTGTAAGCGATCAAACACAAATCTATTGCCAACTTCGATAGCTATCAATGATTAATAATGTTATTGAGACAGACACATGCACGATGGAGCATCAGTTGGTGATTGACTAAAATTACACCGAAACCGAATTTCGGTTAAGTGTCGATTTCAATCGACGATTTAAGGGGAGTCTAATTCTAATATACAGAATAGTATTGTTCGCAATTCACCCACGCGGATTTCGGGAATCACAGGTCACAAACTTTACGTTTTTAAACACGGTCTTAAAAATATTTTTTTCTTGATTGATAGAGTTATATGAGCAATGAGCACAGCATGAGAAGTGATGGGACAACAATACAAGCATCCATCTCCTTTTCCGCCTCTTTCGAACTTCAGCACCAAAATTAGATCATATCTATTTCGGAGGCCTTAAACAAATAGCTTCAGCTTATTCAATGAGTATTGAAAGTTTTAATTGAAGCCACCACTATATCTGGCCAATACCTAAAACATCAACAGCTTGTAACAGACAACACTGCTTATTACCCTACACATCAAATCCATAGCGTCAATTAGATTGAAATGTGTCCCTAATGAATCAAAATTAACATTAATGCGTTTCTCGTAAGCAAATCAATATAGGATAATTAGTATGATTAAAGCCCTTAAGAGCCCGTGTCGTGTCAAGAGAAGTCAAGTTCAATTAAGGCGAGCTACTGAGCACAAAATACAGAGTGATGCGAAAACACTTACGGGATTAAATGAACTGGAAATTAGGTATATGTCATTGTAAGTTAGATGCGGCAAGGTGTAATGAAAATTCTATGAAGATACAAAAATGACACATTTGGCAGTGAGTGCAGTAAGGTTTTAGTGGCTCTCATTTCAAATCCATGTGAGGAGGCCGTATGTAAAATATTGCGCATTACATAACACAGAACGTTTTTGTCTGTCTGTTATATTGGGTAAATTTATTATGAGATAAATGAATACGTTTAGAGGAAAGAGCGATAGTTCTGGGACAAATTAACATTCATAAATCAAGCAAGCCTATATCGCGGTTTTCATTTGTTTGTGTATATTTACCGTTTAAAAAAGAAACTTTAGACCCCAGCACTTGAGATTGTGGTTTTTCATGACAAAATACTCCCAAAAAAAAACTAGATAGTTTGTTACATCAACAAGACCCTTACCTTTAGGGCGTGCGGATTACTGTTTTATTTTCGAACTTGGCAGTCGCCTTGAACTCGGAGGGCGATCACTCAGTACTTCTTTAGCGAGTTCTTTTTATAAGCTTTTATTTTATTAGCTATCCTGTGACTCTTAATAGAGAAAAATACACAAGAGATAATTTCAAGAAGACTCTGTTATCAGTTGCCCACAAACACCTTGCTTTAGATAGGTTTCTATGTCCGATCCGAATCTTTCAAAATACGGACCTAGAAAACTAACTAGAGGGATCAGACGACGGAAATCGGATCTAGAGCGTAGTATTAACATACAAATAATAGTTCTATGACTTATTGGCCCAGGGTTAGCATTGTCATTGGTCCAGGGTTAGCATAGTCATATGACTATGTTAACCCTGGACCGTATTTTAGCGGATCCGGATCGGACGTAGAGCGAAACCGCTCTTATAGGGCGTGTGGTGCTGTTTTATTTTCGAGCTTGGTCCGGCTCCCGGTCGCCTTGACCTCGAAGGGCCAATCACTCGACACTTCTTTAGCGAGTTATTTTAATATGCTCATTACCAGCTAGCTGTCTTTAGTTAATGCGGTGAATCACATTTGATCATAATTTTTATGTGGTTTGTCAGACTTGAAAAAATAAAAGCACATTTTCCTCCCTCTAAATTACTCCCGCTAATGTAAGTAATGCAATTGTATAACTTCAGATCAATAATTGTGTAATGAACACGCCAAGTACTGTCCTCACACTGTGACACTATAGACTTTAGACAGAGAGTTCGATCGTTCGTTTCAGCCGAAAGACGTCCACTGCTGGACAAAGGCCTCCCTCAAAACAGAGAGTACAGTGACCATATTGAGCCTTCTCCAAAGTATATTTTTTTCATTGCTTGCATGTCGAAGTTATGTAGTATCGTCTTGGCTAAACTTAGGAAGTTGTCGAAAGAAAAACAAATTGAAACAACTAATCTAACATGATGATTAATAGGTAAGTAACTGAAAAGTTGTATAAGCAAAAAATGTGAACAAGTACCAATGGCGCTGTAATTTGAAATTTCAACAAGATCTGACGACGCCTACTACAACGTGTGAAAACGGTAACAAGGTCGTACAGTTAGCATGAGGGCATCAATAAGTAGATTGACATATTGAATCTTATTCCTACAGACATAAGAGTTAATCTGTTGTAGGTACTGGTACTTCTGACGCTGACCGTGCAAGTGACGACAGCATGAAAGAAACGTATTAGGAACAAAGCTAAGGTCGATGTCGTTATGTTCATCTGCTTACTCATCACAAACCACAATCTCATTTGCAAAGATTATATTACTGTGGTATCTTTATTGGTCGATAATTTAAATTTTCTATTCTTTGGAATTGTACACAGCGCTATCAGGGTTTTTTTTTTAATTATTGTATTGTACTTAGTTTAAATTATTCAGAGTTTTTAATTAGTCAGAGACTTCATATCCTTTATATACGACAACTTATCAAGCTATAAGTACACTGTGATTCTTTTCAATAAAAATACCTAGTCTGATAAAATTCCAGCTTCTGTACAATCCGTGAAATATTTCATTCATCTTGAATAGGGTTATTCAAGATTTATTGCCGAATTCTCTTGGAAGAACTTTTGTTTGGATACGAAACGCACACACGAAATAGCGCATAACATATAATGTGTGTACAAAAGCAAAACAAACAGAATACTCATTTACACACAAATGGATCCAGTTTCTCGGCAAGTTTTAAGGAAACTGGGTAATAAATATCGTTCCAAAAACAATATAGTACCTTCTGCCTACGTAGTACTGAGTACGTGCCTGTATGTGGCTACTTGTGGGTAGGTACAGTGCGGTTGGTTGCCCAAGCTATCGGATCTACACGGCCGGCTTCGGTGAACCGCGAGATCTTAATTTACACAACGTAGTCGCGTATATTATAATGGGCCTTATTTCTTTGCTATCTCATAAGAAGTTACGATTGGTCAAGATTTTACCCGTGTGCAATACGGCTTTATATCGTTTAACTTTATTATGTGTCTGTTTTCCCAGATTAACTTGTATATGATTCAGTTAAGATCTATTTAGTTTCATAGTTAAACCAAATAGTTTATATTTAGCCTTTGATGTCGAACGAAGTTGTTTTGATAGTTATCGCGCCACAAGTTGTTCTGAAAAAGTTACTTTTTATTTACAGTAGAATTCATATTTTGATAAGCGTGTATAAACATGGCCTTTAAGACGACAATATCTCCCCTTTTCCACGATTATTATTAGTTTACAACTTTCCCCCTTCAATGTTATTGACAACTGAGCAGGAGAAGCTATTTTTATGCGGAAAACAACTCATGCCCATAATATAATAATTTTCAAATGGTTGTTTCAGGATTTTGTATTGAGTATGTTTTATATTTATAGGGTCATAATATATCGATGCGTGCTCCATTTGCGGTAGTTAAGTCGAACGTCTTTTACCTAACTGCGGTAGAACGAGGGTTTAACTCGTATTTATGAATATGTTACGATTGTCAAATATGTTTGTTATGAGGTAGAGACATAGACATCTTCATCGTTGCTGCAAGCAACTGATGTGCTGTCAACTGTATGAAAAAATATTTTACCAGAATTTCATGTGCTCAATTTTTATTAGAATTATCATTTTTATACCAATAACGAAAGTTATTGTTTCAACATAACATTGAATTTTCTTTCAATCTTCGAAGTAGATGGAAGTCAAATTATGTATAGTCGGCAGCTGAATCGTCGGAAGCCGATCGAAATCAAATGAACGATGCTCACAAAGCTGCTCCGATTGTTTTGCTTACGGTGTACTTGTTATTCATTGTAGAGAGACTTCGATCGTAAAGCGTGTTTCACACTCGCGCCACTAAAGTTGAGGAATTGGAGTGTAGATGGTACAGCGGTATCCCCCGTCGTTAGCGGCTGTTTTTGGTCGAAAAAGCTTTCGCGCTTGGTTCGCAAACTGTGGTCACGTTTTAGTAGAGAATTGACCGTGGTGAAGATTTATTTTCTGGAGTGTATTTACATAGGCAACTAAGTACTTTTATTTTGTTTTATTTTATTTTTATCCACAACGAGGAAGAGCCTGTATCTCACCTGATGGTAAGTGACGATCAGGCCGAAGGTGGAAGCGAGCTTCACCCGGAATCCTCAACCACGGAGGAACTGGCTATCTTATGTGCCACGAAAATAAACGCATCGTGTAAAATCTACGGGTAATGTGATATAACTTAAACGGGAGTACTAAGATCTCCATAGTGTTTTATTTAATCTAGGTACCTCCTTGTTTTTTTTTTTTCACAGAAGTAGTCGATAGCGCGTGAGTGTAGAACGCGCTTAATACAATTCTGCACAACGACCGAGAAAAGACATTACCTATTCTCTAAAAAGATATTTTTCATGACGGAATGGGGTTGGCGTCACATGGATATGAAATTTTGTTTAGAATTTCAGAAGTGTTTCTATAAATTATGAATCAGGAGTGGTTTATTTATGGCACATAGTTTATTTGTTTACGTAGAGAACGCGAATTTAATGTACCTACGCAATAGCTTGAGCCGATCAGGCTACTGTTGTAATATTTTATGTAGTCCGTCAGTTCCATTGTGACGTATAAATAGTATTTAACTTGGACACCGATCCTGTTCGCAGAAATGCGGGCGACAAAAACAAGTACTTTTTTTCCAACGGATTAACGATATCTAAAGTGGTCGTAACAGAAAATCAAACTGGTTATGGAAATACGCCGCATTTCCTTGCAGTCGTTTACTTACATTTAGTTCTTTTGGCCGCAAAAAGTCGGTTTTATTTGGGCCTTTTTATCGGAGGGTCAAGAGATACGTATGAAAATAAGGGATTTTTATAGTAATGCGGGCTAGGAACAATAAGAATCGGCAACAACGGGCTGGCTAGGGCTGCGCCCCTGCGATGCGCGGTAATTATTTACTGGGGGGCCGGGCCCGGAGTCGAGCCCTCGTTAGGGCTGCCCGCTGTCCCTTTCTGTGCAATTACGCGAATTAATACGTAACGTTTTATTTACAAAGACTTTTAGTTGCGGCCATTGAATGTTCAAAACTATATTGGTTATAAATTCCGAATATCGTTTAAATAACGGTTGAATTTAAAAGTTGTGATCTAAATTGAATGAGAGAGAGAGTTATTCTGGTAACGTAGCTTAGGTTCAGTCATGTTGCTATGTAATTAACGTCTTAATTCGAATAAAAAAAATCTTACAGGAAAAAATACAACGTAATTCCGCCAGCCCTGTTCTTCCCCTTGCTGTCCCTCCCCACCATGGCTTTGTACCCACTTGTCTTGATTTATCACGTTTTGTATTTCAGGATATTAATAAAATTGCTAGTGAGCAATTAATTTATGGGAAACTCGTGTGTTCGAAAAATTCAATATCGATGCTTTGTATTTTGTTCCATTTATTTTATGATGCACCTGGTTAGTTTACGAGAACGCTGTAAAAAAATGCAGCATTTTTTCTTTAACAGCGCGGGTGAAATAAATGCAGAGGGGAAGCCAGACTCCATAAATTTTCGCTTGCAAGGGGAGGAGTTATGATTAGTGACATTGTGTTGTATTTTTAATAGAATATAGAGCTCAGTCTCTAAGATGTAGCTCTTGTGAAGATTGTAATAATTAATGCTTGGGTTATCGGGTAAGTTCTGAAATTTTAAGCCATATCCAGAAATATTCAGTGAGACTAAGAGAACAGGACAAAAGGGGCAAGCAAGTCGCGTTTACATACGTTACTTACACAATTTAAAGCGGTGTGCTTTCAAAATTGTACCGTTACACATCGCGGGGAACACTTGTGTTTGTTCGAAACATGCTAATACAGGGTTGTGAAGTAATCCTACGTGGTGTTCTGTATTACACCATCTTGTGTGTTGTAGCTTGTTTGTTCTTTCATAAAAGTTTTATTACATTTCGAATGATTCTTTTTGACTATTACGTTCGTGTATTTAAGTAAATTTATAATTCAGGACTTTAATCGCTTCATAAAAATTTAAGTCAAGTTCCATCTACATACCATATCTAACTACTTTTCCGTTGAGTATCAGAGACTAGCAACATTAAATATAAAAAGGTTCCATGTCCATCACATTTCATAGGATTATCTTACGAGCTATTAAGTTGCTGTACAGTATTTATTAAGTGTACTCCTAACATGGTTTATTAATGGTAGATTCGACCAAACAAGAGTAAATATTAATCTCAGAATAAATCGTCATACTGAAACTGTCAATGTGCCAATTATACCAAGAGTTATTCTCGGATAAAAGTTTGGTCGAATCGGGCCTTAAAAGGCTTCCGAGTCTTCAACTCTTATTTCGCGCCACCCTATATGTGCTGAGGACTGCACATCAAGCCAAATACTGTGGCACTTTATACCGTTCTAATAAGTGTGGTTTTGCAACAAAAATACAGTCTGATGGCCTCTCGGCTGTACCCTAGGTGCATCGCCCGGATGCAGCGCACCTGTGCACCCGAATGTCTTGCCGTCCGAGCGCCCGACAAAAAACAGCGTAAGGTAAACTCGACGTGTGTTGGATTATACAGGGAAATTTTGGTACAGTCGAATTGGAACCTGTTACTTATGCAGTTTTTACATAAACAAAGCGTAATTTTAGAGAAAAAAAAATCATTTAAAGTATTTACTAATCAAGATCGCAAATCGTATAACAGTAGAGTTTTCAAAACAATAGTGTTTAGAAGCAGTTGTAGAGTTAAAGTTAATAGGTGAAAAAGCTCTTAAAAAATTCTGACTAACTAAATAACCGCGTAAAAGAGCAAGACGTCTATTCGTCAAGAAGTGATGTATGATACATTAGGTTAATGAATTCTCTTCTTGGAACAGGATATTAGATATAACAAGTAGTGTTGTAATATGAGCAGGCACCGATTAGCTGACAAGGAGACCTGTTATCGGGCACTTATTGTTCGCGACCGATAAATCGTCCGTCCACTAAAGTCTATGCCCTTTTTGCATGAAATGACAGAATTACAGACACGAGTATCAATGTCTTGCAATCGATAAGTTATTACACTGGTCAACAGTGGTTTTGGTGCCAAGGAACTGTATATATTTTTTGATTGAGGACCTTATGCTGGTTGCTTTAGTAGCAAATTTGTTGATTTCCTACGTGTGGTTTTCTAGATTTTGACGTGTATAGAAAAATACAAAATTTCACCAAAATCAGCGTTTATAATATTTTGAAATGCTTAAAAACTTTATTTTGCTCGACTTTTGTGAATGAGGTGTAATGGAACTATCACGTTACATCCTCCAGCAGTAATCAGCCATCATATACCGATCCCATCTGCCTTGGTACCTCTCTTCCAATGGTTTTTAGGTCTTGATAGCATCGCTCTCCCTATTCTTAGCTATAGCATGCTATAGTTACCCAAGATTCTATGGGAATTGGTCAAGATGACTGTGGAGGTAGTGCTCTTTGATAAAAATTATAACATCCTGAGTTTTTAAGGCATGTCTCACAATTTCAGAGTAGTTACTGGACTAGTGATTTCCGAAAAAAACAATTGTAATTTCAATTAACAAAATCTATGCAATTCGTTCCAAATAGTCCATCGAACTTAAGAAATCAGTATCTTTTATTAATATTGTTATTTATGGACCATTAAAAATTACTTAATAAATTAATTTAAAAAAAAAATATGCTCAAACTAGGATTTTTTTTTTGTTCTTTCCTCACTTTCTCCACTCTGAACTTCATGTTACGGCTTCTTTGACCATTGTAACATTGCCTTAAGTGTTCACAGAAGATTATAAAAACAATTTTGGGTATCCACGGCTTGAATACAACCACAATTTCCGACTTAAAGTAAGAAAAATAAGCACTTTTAATAAAATCTTGCCTGAATTTTTGAACTTTTTAACTGTGTACACACCACCAATGTAACAGAAATACATTTTGATTATTGAGACAACTTCTTGGCAATGTAGACATAATATTAAAATAAATGCATTTATAAAAATTTACCGAGAACACTACAAACTGTGCAACCAAAGTACCGATTAAAGCTAAATTTTAAAACTGAGGGTAGATCCAAAACTACACGTAGGAAAAAAAAAAGAAAAATATTTATATTATTACTAATACACACCTAATAATAAACTATCAACAGAATCTCGGCACCATTTTCATTTTGATTTTTTGTTGACCAGTGTTATCGATAGATTCATATCGGTTTATCAGAAGATAGGTATTGATTTCACCCGTGACTTTCTTGTCTACTGTAACTTGCTTAGTCACCAAAAGGCTGAAAGTTGAAACATCAACAAAAACCAACCTATCAATAAATATTAGTTAGTACGATCCAAATTCATTGTTATAGTTTCATAATTTACATAATGAGTTCAAAATTGAATAAATGGTTTAATTTTGTTCAATTAACATTGAGAGCTGAATCAACATAAAGTTATACAAAGCTACAAGTTAATAGCACTGAAAGGTCGCACACGAAATGGGGACCATAAAAAGTACCTACAAAACTAGATATGCCAAGTAACTGGTCAGACAACTAAATATGCATATAAAAAGTTTGCAATTGCAACACGAAAACTTCGTTAAGTTTAAGCGCGGCAATCCCCAAAATGGCCGGTGCTAACGGTACTGCAAAGGGAGCTCAGGCGAAATGTAAACAAAATTTTAGAGTTATTGAGCACAAATGCAGCTGAGCCGCCATTTGCATAGCAACTAGTGCAGGTAAGGCCAAGTTATTCAAATGCTGCAACGTACAAGCTGCAAGTGGATCAAGGACCTATTTTAGAAGTCATGCAACCTATTTTGGTGCATGCCGGCCACTATGTCTAACATTTATCAAACCCACTGGAATTAGAATGTTATTTTTCGTGTTCACAATCATCACATTAAGTTAGAAATACGCTTTTTTACTTTGTCTTAGGTATGCATATATGACTCTTATGTACTTTAAATATTACTTGTGTTCAACAGAGGCTTCCGGCGACTGGGACCGCAATTAACTAGGACCGCGGTCCCAGTCGCCGGATCCATAAAAAATAATTATTTTCTTCCGGCGACTGGGACCACTCATAGATAACTTAAAAGAAAATATTATTCAATCTAAAATTGGCACAGTACTAAAATCCATGAGTGGTCCCAGTCGCCGGAAGGAAATAATTTAATTTTTACGCATCCGGCGACTGGGACCGCGGTCCCAGTTAAATGCGGTCCCAGTTGACGGAATCCTCTTCAACAGAGGCTTCCGGCGACTGGGACCGCAATTAACTAGGACCGCGGTCCCAGTCGCCGGATCCATAAAAAATAATTATTTTCTTCCGGCGACTGGGACCACTCATAGATAACTTAAAAGAAAATATTATTCAATCTAAAATTGGCACAGTACTAAAATCCATGAGTGGTCCCAGTCGCCGGAAGGAAATAATTTAATTTTTACGCATCCGGCGACTGGGACCGCGGTCCCAGTTAAATGCGGTCCCAGTTGACGGAATCCTCGTTCAACGAGCACAGTATAAACATTTTTTTTAAATTGAACTCATGTTTATTTATTGGACTTCAGCCACGTAAATAACTTAATGTCAAACGTACAATGTTTTATTTAGAAAATAACTATATCCAGAGTAACATTTCATTTCTCAATAATCAGCAATTTTCGCAAACCCACCTCTACCCGCCTCCCTTTGTAGTCGTCCTTTGGCTGACCCTTTTGAAATGCATGAGCAAGTCTCAGAAGATGCATTGAAAGCGTACGCAGTAGGACAAGTCCTACACAATACTCCATCATCAACTTAATTACCATAACGAATTCTAAAACTCTCTTCAAATGCATATTGCTTTCAAGAATTGGAACTGATTTTCATCTGTTGTCACTTTGTGGAGCGGAGGCAGTGAACGAAAATGAAGTTAGAAGTTTAAGGAAAGTTTTAAATTATGAAGATAGAGATCTAGAGTCCAGAGATAGTGAATAGTCATAGTGGAGCTGTAAGCTGAAGTGAACTGTTATAAATAAAGCAAGATAATTGTTTCGTATTATTGTACAGTAGTGTGAAATATTTATTGACTACAAACAAATAAAACCTGCTTCTATGTGTTTCCTCGCTTAGTAAACGGTTCTGGCATTGATGTATCGAGTCTGCAGTACGAAACTAGATTTTATTCAAAATATGGTAAACTGGTGTGAACAGGAAAGTGCGTGTATAATTTGTTAACATGATTGGCTCTCGTATTTTATTTTAGTTTAGGTATAGCATAAACTATGACATAGTGATAACTGATAACATAGACGATAACGGGTTCCCATCACTGCAACTTCTGTATAACCAGGATCTACGGCACGACACTAATAAAACCCAGAGAAAGCGTACTACCGGGAAAGTGAGATCCCATCAAAAACAATACTTGTCAAAAAAACCAAGTCTCGCAACTCAGTTGTTCTACGGTAAAAAGTTGTGAGATCCATGTAATACCAAGTCCAGGCCAGGAAATCTTTAACGTTTTACATAAATATATTGACTTGGCCATCGCATGAAAACACGTGTAAATTAAATTATTTAGTGCGATGGCCAAGTCAATATATTTATGTAAAACGTTAAAGATTTCCTGGCCTGGACTTGGTATTACATGGTGATGGATCTCACAACTTGTAGAACAACTGAGTTGCGAGACTTGGTTTTTTTGACAAGTATTGTTTTTGATGGGATCTCATTTCTTTTTGTATTTTGTAGACAGCAGTTATGTATCTAGAAAACTGGACCGAAATTGAAAAATTTTACTCGACTTGGCGGTTGCACTACCGTGCCCCCAAATATTTTAGTTTTTCCTTGATTCATACACCAAACACTACTTATATTCCAAATTTGAAGCTTCTAGGTCTGCTAGAAGTGCCTTAGAGTTTTGATGATCGGTGAGTCAGTGAGTGACAAAATTAAGTAACTTTGACCCGTTATAATTCTTAAACGACTGGTTCAAATTGAATGAAATTTTAAATATACCGTGTCTTTACAATGCCTGCATAGCTAATGAAAATTCAGCCTTCTAGTTTTATCCACAACGAAGTTACAGGCAGTCGAAAATGGCCTGAATTGCTTCGAGAAAAGGATGGTACGGCCGTGCCGCTTTTTTGCTCGACTTGGTGGGGGCACTGCCGTGCCCCCAGATTATCTCGCTACAAGATATCACTCCCACAAAATATCTGGAGTCCAATCTTACTGCACATAAGATGATAAGCGTAAAAGACGGTTATGTCTCTCCATAAGCCAATAAACCCGAAGTGTTGTCGACTAGACCAAAATCGTTTATAAAGCTAATATCGATTTTCTGAACAAACAGAGATACCAACGGGAATATAATAATCATTGTTTATAAGTACGCCATAAGAACTAGCTACAGAAATAAGGAAACACAGCTGACAAGGCGAGTGAGGAATCAAATGAGTGCTCGCACGGCGGCTCGGTCAAAGGGAGGTGACGTTGACAGATCGCCACCGTGACAACCAATGATAAATAGCAACATCTTTCGGCGTAAAAACCTCCGGCAAGGTTGTACCCGGACTTTACTAAAGGCTCTACGCTACTCGAGATTATTCAGAGTGTAGGTAATTTCTTAATAGGTACAAGAGCACTTGATATCATAATAGATCTCCTGTATCAAGTGATAATGTAATACGAATCTAAAAGTCAAGAAATGATGAAGCAATTAAGCGTACTTTGTCACCTCTATAATGAAAAATTAGAAGGACTTTTGGCAATATTCTAATGAAAAAATATAAAGCTACTGGGAAATTATAATTTGCATTTGAATTCCAAAATTTTCACCTTTAATATTATTGCAGTCGTTAATGTGACTTTCAAACGTAAATCATAAAATGTTCCAAAATTATCATATGAAACAACATAATGCATAATATCATCACGTTTGCTCTCTCAGCTTTAATTAAAAGTCTAACCTTATGTTAAAACTTTATAACACTACCTCAGGACAGGAGTAATGAAGTTGAATTAAGTTTAGTTGAGAATATAATAAATGTTTTAATTTTCTTTGACTCCGTGAAAAAGACAGTTGCTAGGAATGGAAATGAGAATGTATGGTTAAAGTGGATGCTTATTACTCCAGCAGCTGCCCTCGGAGACGTCATTTAACACTGTCATTATCACTGTTCCCATTTTTAAGGACTTTACGGAACCTTCAAATAAGATTATTTATGTGTCTGTTTGTAGAAATTTTCCACAAAAAGAAAGATTTAGAGGAAATGTGTTTTTATTAAACTTCTCTATTATTAACTTGGTACACGATACACAAATCTTGCAATGCGATGAAAATGTACGAAACCGCACTTGGCCAATTTCTTTACTATTATTCCATTCTAATGCGCCAAACACAGACCAAGCCCTTTGACACCAATATAAGTGCTTAGCGTTGAATGTGTTTTGATTAAATTTTACCCTCGCTCAAATAAACTACTTTGAGCGTTCTTAAATTTCGCTCTGCCAACTAACTACCTACGTGTTTTCCAGTCCATTTGTCGGGATGAAACGTGAGTGTTTATTTCACTGCAGGGACCAATGAAATAGTCGATTGGCGCATCGATAAAAAACATTAGCACTACGAAAGTACGAATAATAGGCAGTGGCTGGGCTAATAGCGGTTGCAGACCAAGAGCTAAGCTAAGTTAGATTAGCGATCATATGCGGACTGCATCTCTTGGTCTGCAAGCTGAGCGTGCAGGTTAGTCCTACAGTAATGATTTATTTAATAATGAAAAGCATGTAAGTAATTACGAATGCTCTTTCGTCGACGCGTCAGACCAACCAAGCAATGCATTTGAAAAGAACGCCTACTATAATTTCTACACAAGACTGCTACTGCTACTTAATGTGCATAGCTTAATATGTTGTCGTCTGTATACACTATAAAAAAAATCTGTTTGACGTTCAAAATTCGATTTAGATGTAGACTTAAGCATATAAGACAGGGACTAGCGTAGAATCTTTAGACGAAGCTTCAATATAAGTAATTATGTTTGAGACTGAATCGAGCTTTGATCATCGTTTTAGAACAGGAGCCTTAAAATACAAAGACATGAAGCGTTAAGAGTTAGCAATAAATTACAAGGAAATTCATTTTCACCAGAGCAGGAAAAATTTTGTTAGTAGCTTAAAAATACCATACTTATTTTTTGCCGGTATCGTTTACGTTACACATTGAACAAGAGGAAAATCCAATATGTCCCTTTTCGGTAAGGTCGAACTCCACCTTCTAAAGATGAAATAGCTTTGAAACTAATACTGTTTGCAAAGATATAAGGGATAGTATAGTTTGAAAAGCATTATTATGATACAACGACCCCCTAGCTACAAGGATCAGGTTTTCATTATATTCCATCTTCACATTGGTGATTTACTATTTTGGTACCGGAGAGAAAATATTTGTACAACTTACATTCGTGGAAGCACTCCAACAAGAGTCAACAACATAATATGAGTAAAATAGAATCCTATATACTGGTAAGGTCCGATGTATAATTGACGTACGTGCCGAATCTGACACTATTGAGTGAGTGCCTTTACCCGTTAAATGAGTCCGCCCGCTTGCGGTCAGGCCCGCCTCAAGGGAACGAGTTGTGATCAATACGACATATATTGATACGGTATGATGGAGTAATTAATGTGATTTATTGACCGTCCAGTGAGGTGGAGCGACGCCGTTGGAAACGACCGTGAAACATTAACCTATGGCAAGGACTGGACTAATTGTCTATTACTGATAATAACCACAGTAAAACCAGCTTCAAATGAGTGTATGTACAGACATACACTCATTTGAAGCTGGTTTTATATAATACAGATTTATCAACGAAAAAACGTAAAATAAGAGAAAAGAATCACTCAACAAAAACTATCACATTATTTATTTGAGAGACTAAAGATTTAGATTACATAACACCTACAGACTACACTCTAAGCAAAATATTTTCACATTCTTGAATAATGTGCGCTATGTGAGTTGTGTTACTTTAATTACGAGCCTTTTTACTGGGGACATAAGGTTCACGAGTTCACGAACCGAAATGACAAGCCAAACCATTCATTCCGCGGAGGCCTAATTTTAATGAATATTAAAATATGTTGAAGTTGGCAAAGAAGTAGGGTCCGGTTACTTTATAAGTATGCAAAATGAGGTATGTCACTTGCGAGTTGAGACCGGGAAAAGATTGAATTCGACACGCTCATGAATTTAGAGATAGGGGGTGAAAAGTGCCGAAATTCTCCGAAACTATGTAGTTCTAAAGCACATCTAAAGATGCCTTTGCTGTCTCCATAATCATTTTTCATTCCAGCGCGCTTCAAAATCAACTTAAATGGGATTGCAAGAGTTTAATATTCCACTAAGGAGTAGATAAGATCTACCACGGGTTGAGCTTGCCCAGTACCTGGATATCTATTCGCTCATGCCCTAAAGGTTTCTGGGTTTTATAAATTGAGACAAACAAGGATATTCCTTTAATCACTTCGAATTCCGATTCAATTTCTTCCACAAGTGATACAGATACATGTAGCATAGAAGATACAACAAGCAGACGTGAGAGAAAAGGTACGTTGATGAATAGCGGCTTAGAGGCTGTCGCGCGGAATATCGCCGGCCGGCTGCCGGCTTACGCGCCGCGTAATTTGAGCCGCCTCTCTGTGTGTTTTCAAGTTTCCTTTTTGGATAAAATCATTTTGTATACAAAAAAAAGTAAATACAAATGTAACACGGACAATCCACGGAAAAGGATCCACGTGCAAGCAGTTGTTAAAGATAATGGAAGCTCGTTAGTGCAGAACACAGCAATAAGATTTTACTATTCTTTATTACTATTTTAACATCGGATACTGGTAGAAATAAGGTCCAAAGAAGATAACGTAACAGTCGACTTTTAGTTGGAGGATTCGTTGCCAATTAAGGACCACTCTAATACTATTTTTCGATTGGACAAGAATATTGACACAACTTACATCTGCGTCGTTCTCAGAAGCCTTGAAAGCTTGTAACGAAATGGCCACAGGGTTTTATAGACGCGAGCCAATATATTGAATTTGTGATACAATCAACAAACGAAGCGGAGCTATTACGCAGCGGAGCCGGCGCCGCGCGACGAATTTCCGTCGCCGCCGTCGCAGCCGGAATTATCCGCAGGATGCTAATCTACACAATGGCGGACCACTCAAAAGAAAAACCAGCACCCGACGCGCTCCATTCATAAACCCGATTGGACTCAGTAATGTAATGAGCGAGCTTATTCCAAACGAGCTTAAAGTTCCATTCCAACTTTCAACAGTTTCGAATGCCGCAACCGTGGCCAGCGAAACTCTTTCGTCCTTACAAAAGCTTGAATTAGTATAAAAGTAATTTCAAAGTTTCAACAGAAACAGCAAATATTACAGCTCTAAATATTCAAGAGATGAAAGCAATTTAAAAATTTCCAAGTGCGGAACCGTTTTCAACCGCAGTAAAGTACATTTTGTTATTCCTTGAAAACGATAAAAAATATTTAAAATGTTAGGCGTGTTTAATAAGCCGGTCGGTAGTAAAAAAAAATCCTAGTTACTGAACATGCCGACCGACGCCTATGCCGCGAAAAACTTTCATATAAGTCATGTAAAGTCGACTCAATGAACCGGAATACCAGCAAAATTGGTTGTGCACACTACTGTTTTCTGCTAGCTGAGCGCTAACATTTTTCTTTTTAATATCTCTCAAAATACCAGTGTGAATCATTCATCGGTGAAAAAAAAGACAAGCTCGAGGGTTTTAGAAATATGTCGACCGCAATAATTCTGAGTAACGAAGTCTCGTTTAGCGTGACTAGGCCAGAGGTGAAAAATTCCTGCTAACATTTCGAATCTAACTGCGAACTGCGGGAGCATTCAGAGTGCGAGGAAAAATAACAACACACGTTTGGTGACGGGCGGACTCGAGATTCAATTCAAAACGATACGCCCGAGTGGCAAAGGAAAACAGACACAAAAAGCGAGAGGTGTAAATAACGAATGTCTCTCTAAAGGACGTGTAAGGTTGATAGGGAAAAAAGAAAAGGACAAAAATAATATTTTGGGGAAAGACTTTAGAACTTTTGACTGTTGTAGGTAGGTGATCGATACGAATGAAGCAAAAGGTTATGGAATTTAAAAATTTAGACCAAGAATTTCACTTATGGCATTGCAGTTTCGTTGCGGCAAGTTAACTGCCTACACTTAAGCAAAACTCGCCACTTTTCTATAAAAAATGCTAAGCCAAACCCGCAATACGGTAGCGTTTATCTGGAACCGCGGGCACGCGTCCAAGACGTCATCGAGACGGAGGGGGCGCTGAGGCCCGACGAGCCACTCGCCAAGTGCCAAGTACCCTAAACCTGGCTTGGCCCTTAGATGCAAAACTAGTTACAACCAGCTACAACTAGTTAATGAACTACAAAATAGCAAGGCACCCCGCGGCAAATCCTTTTACATTTCACGCTTATGCAAAAAGTGGCGTGTTTAATGTAATCATCGTAACTGAACCGAGTAATGGATTCTCCTCACACTTATTCTGACATTCTGTCGATAATAAAGTAATTTGTAAGCCCAATTGCAATACCGAACGTAAGTACCGAAACTGTTTGGAAATAAAGACCTCTAACAATACCGTCAAAACAAATACATTTGCATGCATTAACAGTCTTGACCTTTGTTGTTATGGGCACGTGTGTAAAGTAACAGTTAGCGGAACGTTGCAAAAAGCGTAGATAACAGAAACGGGAACTATATCAGCTGGCAATGTCCTCGGTGTGATTGCGACGATCGGTCGTTAGTCGTTATCGACCACGCGGTGGAAAACATGGGTCGAAGAGTCGTCAACGTGAGAGGAAGTTGTTAGAGCTGGGGGAAATACGCAGTGTTCGATGGGAATGGGATGTCGGATTGCTGTACTATGGCAGTCATTCCAGTTTCCTCATACATAATAAGATGATTGTGGTATTTGACAATGGATTTTATTGGTCTTCGAATCTTTGCTACTTCACATTGACTGTCCACAACAGATCAATAATAAATGTAAAGCATTGATCTCTGCTCTCTCTCTCTACATAGGTATGCCTACTTAATTATAAATAAGAACGCGCTTTATGTGCCTTTTATACAATGTCTTTCAAATTCAAATTTTTTATGTATGTATTCGAAGACCATCCGAAACGTAAAAAGCTCAGAACGAATATTGTTGAATTAGGAAAAAAACGATGCATCCGCGCGCATAAGCTAGTTAAANATTGAAAACGAAATTATCTTACAGGTGTTACCTATGCATACCGAAATGCTTGGCATGCGGTAAAAAAAATGTCCTGATTGTGCCTAATGTTTACCCTACTTCATATTTTTTTTTTTGTGCATGTAATGTACGTGTCACTTATTTTTATTTTTTTAATTATGTTCACTATATTTACGAAGGAGTATAGTTTTTCTTGCTTTGATTAAAGGACATTGGGAACTTTAATATGAGAAAATGCCCCACGGCGGACAAAGATGAAACGTATTTTATTTCAAAGCTTTATACTTGTAGGTATATTCACTTAAAGCGCTATGTTGTGATATATGGGAATTCTGAGATATGACGAGTCTAAGTTGAAAATATATTTGTCTAAAATGATTTGATATTTTTACATGTTATGTTGTTTGGCATTGCAAAGTAACCAATAAAAGTAAATAAAATAATATAAATAAATAAAAAATATAAATAAAATAATATAAATAAATAAAATATTATAAATACTTAAATTAATATTAGACAACATCTCATATATTACTCCAACCCAAAATAAGTAGCTAAGGCATTTGTGTTATGGAAATCGGGAACGTCGAACCACAACACACCCAAACCAGAGACAATGTGAAAAGATCGTTTTCTATATTGTCCCGGCCGGGAATCGAACCCGGGACCTCAGGATTGGCCCGGCACACCTTGAAAACCGGTCTGTGCGCCTCTCCGCCACCGAGATCGTCAAAAATGTTACCTAAATGTAAAATAAAATAAAATATTAAAACTTCATTTTCTCAATATTCCCATAAAAGAGAGAAAATAAAATGCACGGAAATTCATTGGATATATTATATCTGTGATAGGTTTCGTTTGTGTCCGCTACTTTTCGAAAAGTGGGGCAAAAAGTTCCCAATGTCATTTAAAATAAATGCAGCATGCATAAGCAAGGTATACAATGTAATCCAGGCAAGAACAAGAGGTGCACCATCAAAGAAAATGTGGACACGTCAAGGTGTCGAGCAATCGCAATTTTTTGCTACTCAAAGTGTATAATCTATCAGCCGGGGAGATAAGTGGGTAAAACTCTGTAATGCCGCTAAGCCGGCGGGAGGAGGAGCAAAAAGTAATGATAAACAGAAGGGGTACAAATTTAATCTAGGGCCTAGCCAGCCCGCGCCGGTCCCCCGGAGGCCGCGCGGGCGTTAGCGAAATTGCCAGAATACATTAACACACTGGTTCCCAACATTTTATGGCTTGAAATATTCTTTAAATTACAGATTAGAGATTAAATTATAATTTTCAATCTAAGCTCAACAAAAAAACTAGAGATAAGATTTTAGTAGAGCAGTTACTTTCTGATTGCTATTGTCAGCAACAGCGGTTAAATCGTTCAAAGGGTAAAACACATTCACGTCTCATTTAGCAACGATTTTTTTTCTCCCAATTTTTGAGAACCAATGGTCTAACGGGAAGGGTCGCCGGTGCCCTATCTCAACAACCTGCACAGTAAGCTACGAGTTAAACTCCAACTGAATCGCAAATTAGTCACATTATACCTTTTTCAGTAAGAATTGATTTAACTTTGAGAAAAAGAAATTAGGTAATTTATCAAGACGCTTCGTTAGAAATACATTTATTTGCTGATTAATAAGATCTAATCAAACCAAATAGAAATCATACCATATTACACCATGGTAGAAAGTAAATTATACAAACTCATAAATAATTCCGAAACGTAAACACACCTTGACATTTAAATTTAACCTACATTATCAATATCCACCTGATTTCCACGAAATTTGTTAACGTCTACGTTACCGCATTGCTAACAACGACTTTCCTTAAGAGCAACGTTTACCTACAGCTCTACATTTAGTATTAATAATACTGTATTATGTAGGTAGTATTATTAGTTATTCCGTACGTAAATAAGTGATCAAAATTGTAATTTTTCTGAGACAGAACGAATCAACCAAGGAAAGCCTAATAAACTAAGGAAAAAATCGAACCAGCCTGTTGTTTAACGCCCAAATAACTACCTACTTAATAAAAGTACGAACTAGTGAAATTCTGCCTTTTCTAGAATACTTGTAAAAAGGAATTCTCTATCACAAAAAAGCAATATAAAGTAGTAATGAAGAATCTTTTTGATGCAAAATATTCTACGTGCACGTTAATAAAGGTGCGCGCAGAGTGGTCATAATTTTCGAGTTATATCAGATGAATTTAATGAACGCCGCTGGCGCTATAAAGGTGTTTATTTGTATCGTTATTCTTTACCTCATGAGGAAGGCAATATCGCAAATGTAGATTGAAGGTAATGTTATGAACTCAGATACTTAGACCTAATGTATTAAAAACGTTATACAAAACTCGACACAAACTCTGGCATAGATTCGAGCATTCGATTGGGTGAATTTAAATATGAATGTACCTCCAGTTAGTTATTATCTCACAAGCTACATTGTGCCGTTTCATTTAATATTTATATAGATCACTATTTGCATTTAAACAAGGTTTAAAATCTTTTTAAATAATCTCTGGAGTATTCATAACAAATGCGCACCAGGAATAGGACACTACAGTCTAAAATATCAGGTAAGTACTTTTTACTTCGTTTCTTTCAAATTTTACAACTTTTTTCATGTCGAAGCTTTTACGAGTCGAATTCAATGCGCCTAGGCTCGACCCGTCTCAGTTCGTTCATTTTTCTGCTTACCGCCCGTTCGAGATGCTTTCACAGAGATAAAATATAAATAGAGGTCATGAAAGTTACATAAATAACCTTGGCGAGAGAGATCATAAACATAAAACGTGTTAGAATCCATCCCCCGCGACCAGTTCGGGTCGGTGGTCGGTGCCAGTACGGGCAGTGTGTTTCGTAGAACTAACTTACGTTTTATACAAGTAGGTACATACACTCACACTGTCCCTTCTTACACAATGGTCTCGGTTCTCGGGAAACGTTTAGGCGTTTCCCAATGAGTACTGGAGTGGGCAGTTCCATTCCACGTGACGGGCTCCCAATACTTCAAAACAAAGGAAAGTAAATCAACGCGAACGCGTGGCTGTCCCCACGATCATTTCAGTAGATATTTACAGCAGTTCATAAAATGAGAACAAAGGCTATCATCATAACAAATTCCTGTAAACTGAATCGGAGTGTTCTAGTCGAATCGAGTTCAAACAATGAATCGTATTGAAGGTCGTCTTGTTCAATAAAAACTTCTAATATTCTTCAATTGATCAGCATATTATTGTGCCTAATTTTTCCAGCTCTTATAAGTCGTAGTAAAAGCGCAGCGTCCTTAATTATCGAGCAGTCCTTTTGTCTCGCGTACTTTAATGCGCACCGTGCAGGCACACGGCGGCTGTGTAATTAGAGCTGACCAACGGCCTAATGGCGCTAGGGTGTCCAGGTCAACGCTAATATTATACAGATCCAGCACTTTTTCTGTGCTTTTAGATCGTTTTCCCAAAGGCATGGCCTTCTCAAAACAGCAACTCGATTTCCTTTGCGAATTGCGTTATGTAGGACTCTCCATTTGTAATCAAAGCAAAGGTCACTCAATTCTCAGTCCACATTTTTTTTAATACAATCATCTGACACTGGACTTCTAGAGAACGTTATAATTGTGATATTTCCACATTCATAATGCTCCTTTTCTCTGGCTTTTTTACGCAAAGTGCTTGCAGGGTGGCCCCCGTATGTAATCAAACCGTCTAATGGCACTAGGGTGACCAGACTATCACAGATTTTCTTTTTCTCACACGAATCGCAATAAAAAATAATTTCTTTAGTAAGATTTTGTTTTAATATGAATTTTCCTTTAAAGTCGCACATGGTATAACAGATCACCGATCTACAATAGCCCCTATTTGTATACGTGCTTGCCTATTGACCTACCCTTTTCATTACTGAATGGTAATTCAAAAGTGCTCAACACTGCTATCCAACGCGTTTTGTACACACACCCGGCATGCCAACAGATGGTGTTATTGACAATGTAAGAGGCTATAATAGCCCGCATTTTCAATATCTAATTATAATGCCTGGATTCCTTCTATTTCTAGGGTTTCGTTAGTGGATTTCTAAACATTTACCAGAGGGTTGGAGACTACAGACGACGAAGCTGCGAAGACCTTTCTTACCGCACACGTACATAATAATTAAACACGACATTAAAACCGTTTATGACCAAATACTAGCGGTGTTATGTTAAGAACGTTCCCGAAGGAATACGATAGGACTGGAGCGTAACCAGAAGAGTAATTACTTATAAAAAGTTACAACTTGACACCTTTTTGAGTGATGATGCCTCCCGTACTCCCGTAATAGCGTTAAGCAACGAAAGTTACATTACAAACTTTTATAAACAGCTTAAGAAATCCAAGAAAGTTACTTTGAGTAATACAGATGCAAACTTCTCGGAATACTTGTGTATTTATACATTGACTGGAACTATTTTGTGAGCGAATTAATGTTCGTATAGCATGTAAGATAAGTGCATGTATCAAACGCTAGGTGCCGCTGCCAACTTCCTAGACTTGTATATTTCGTGCTATCCCACGCACATAGCGGCGTCTTGTCGTATCAAAATGAAATACTGAACATGACTTGTCATAACCACTTTAGACATTCAGTTTGTAAATTTTGCGTCTATTTTCGATTTAGACAGACTCAGGCAACGTTTAAAAATGATAAACTTGAAAGAAAGTTTACGTGGAGAGATAAGGAATCTAGGTGGCTGAGACAATAACAATCTAACGGCACATAAAGTCATAAAAAGCTCTAGCAAATAAGATAGATATAGGAAGACGTATGTGTACAAAAACAACAATCAGATATCGGTTTGTGTGTGATGACATATCAAGCTAAATACCGTACCATCTTAAGTTATTGTAACACGTGTTATTTTGCTACAAAAATGCAGTATCTGTTAACAACCGTACTTTCACGAATAACGTTCGAAGTCGAATTTCATTCACCTGCGTACGCAACGCACACATCGAGCGTGTTTTTGCGCGAACCAGTAAACGCAGTAATTAGGACGTGAAACTGCGATGGTGTAATCTAATTCAAATGTCAACAGCCGTGACGACCTCGGCGGACATTCATGAACTGCAGGGCATGTGCTTAGCATCAAACGTTACTTACTTGAAATTTGACAGAAACACTTTAGGTTGCCACTAAACTCTTATTGCTATAGTCTATGTATAGTTGTATGGTATTGATATAGTCCAACACTATTACTTTTTAATTGTAAAAAATTCGTATTTTTTTTTAAGTATTTACATGTTTTTTTTTTCGTAATGAACATAAAATGGCCACAACATAAGAAGCTGAGCTAAATTAAATGAAAAATTGTGATTTTTTTCAACTAATAAACTAAACTAAATGGCGAAAAATCATCTCAAAAAGGCCAAAAAAAATATAGGTTAACTTTCTAATAAAACACCTGGGCAACCCTACAACCACTCAGCCTCAGCGCAATATTCGTTGCTGTATCACATACGTAATACGTATCAACTAGCAGTCGTCAAGTGCGAGAAACGGGTCTAGCGCAATTTTCGCTATGAATGACGTCACTAACAAGGTGCTTTGCTGAAAGAGAAAACCGTGAAGGCACTTCAAGTACAAATAATGATATCATTATGCAAAACATAATGCACATTAAACTAAATATGTGGCATTATTATTACTAACAATTTGGTATTTTAAAAGAAAATAAGTAGGTATAATAAGTATGGATGATGAACGAAGAATGTTTCGTGAAAGTTTGGTTGCTGAGAAAAACATAGTATTCCTAAACATCAATAAGACTTTTAGAGTTTTATTAAAATTGGGTTAACGAGTTTCGAGTCAAGGGAATTAAGATTCAAAATGCAACATTTCCGCTGCTATAAAGAGTGAATAATCGTTAAAAAGGAAAATAGAAATGAAATGACACTTTCTCATCAATAAATAACAACTGCGTTTATCCGTCCAAACAAACAAGGCGGCAGAAAAACAATATAAACTCTGCCTTTTGTGCGCTCAAACAGCAACAAAGGGAAAAAGTGGCAGTAATAGGGAATTATTTCAAACAAACCGAACAATACCTTTTCTTGGCTTGAGGCTGAATCATTTTCAATACTTTCTTGGTATTCTAATTTTCATTCAAAAGATAGCTTTTCCCGATCGATTTCCTATTTTTGGACGAAATTATATTATAATTATTTGTATTACATTCCATAAACTACATATTTATTATTATTTACATATTAAGTAATCAGAATCCGTCATTTGAGAGCGTGTCAGACTCTGAATACGTCACAACATTTTGGATCATGAAAATATACGACTTCAACGAATTTCGTTTTAGAAAACATTTTTATTTCGAGCTATGCTTATCAAAGGTTAATAGAATCTAGCGATTTATCATGCAAACTAAGGAGCTACCTACGCGTAATGAATTTACAGTTATGTCATCCTAAAATTATCAATTATCATTCTGAAAATGCTTTTGAATACCGCAATACAAGGCGAGTATACATATATGTTTTGTAGAATAGAGAAGTGTAGTTTGTAGAATAGTGTAATATGCTCTCATGTTCGCATGTCGTGTATAAAACGAGTAGGCCTCGACTCAGGTCACCAAGTAGGTGGCAGCATTGAACCTTTAATTTGTCCATTCAGAAGTGTCAGAAACCCTTCAATAACCCATCGATGACGAAGTGACCTTTTGACTTTCAATTAATATTCTGGCGCCTGCATTTTAAAAGGAAACATTATGGTAGACGATAGCACATCAGAATATACATTTTTGTTCGAAATTAGCATCTATTACAACGACATAAGAGGTCCCAGTGTTAAACTTGATGTGCTTTTGTCTGTACCTTTATGTATCTCCGTTTCTACATTACACAATATTAATCTCGTGAGGCGGAATGCAATTAAGTTTTATTTGATGGTGAGAAACGTTGGATTTAATTGTTACGAACGTGAATGGGCCAATAAAATGGTATGAACCTGTGGGTGGTGGTCTTTAACACTTGAGCTATTCATGGACGAATATAAGTTCGTTAATTAGGCCAAGGTCTGGCATGTGAATTGTTCGAAGACACTTTGCTGGCTCAATGAAAATTTAATGAATGTGTAAACTAAAATATGCAATAGCTTTAACTGTGACGAAACATAATTACTGGAATAAAAGTCAAACGTTTATTGTTAAGTAATGCTTAATTTTCTATCTTTTCCTTGTGACATTATGTGGCGAGGTCAACATAATCGATTACAATTGTTTCGTGATATAGATCTTTTCAACCGACTTCAAAAAAGGAGGAGGTTCTCAATTCGACCCGTATGTTTTTTTTTTCTATGTTTGTTACGCGATAACTCCGCCAATTATGAACCGATTTTAACAAATCTTTTTTCAGCGTATAGGTAATACCTCAAGGGTGGTCCCATTTAAATTTAATAATAGAAAACACAACCCCCAAGGGTGGAAAATTGGGGATGAACTTTTTTATACGCAATATCTCCGCCGATTATAAATCAATTTGAACGATTATTTTTTTGTTGAATAGGTATTATCAAAAGGGTGGTTTCATGCGAATTTGAAGAAAATATTTCACCCCCAAGGGTGGAAAATTGGGGATGAACTTTTTTATACGCAATATTTTTAATTTTTAGTTTTTTTTGTGTTCACGCATTTGAAGTCGGTTTTATTTTTAAAAAAAGTTAATTATTTATGTAGAGTAGCTTGATTCTTATTCAAGCAATTTCTGGATTCTCTACATTTCCTTTTCATAGACAAAGGTTATAGCACAATAATGGTTTGCGAGAGTACGGTTGGTACGATCAGGCGTGACGGAGCGAGGTTAAATCGGTACAGCGGCCCACGCAGCTACCGCTAATTAGGAAGCGCACGCGCAAGGGCGCTGCACCGGCGCGCGCGCACCGCACAAAGGCGCGACGCCGCCGAACAAAAGATACACCCGCCTGGACAAAAGAAACTGCCCGGGGACAAAAGAAATGGCCACCCAACAAAAACAATGGCGGAAACACGGGCAGTGCCCGCCTTGTTTTGAAACAAAGGGATGTCGTGCAAAATTATGTTTTGTTAAAACACGTCAAGGAGCTGAAGGTTGCACCCGTCGCAGTGATATAACACCTTGCCATGCAAATATCACGTGTACATTCGTCTCTTTGAGAATCACATTATACGAGTACAACAATATTGAAATTTGGTTTCTACGTTAACGCCTTCACACACACAAGTAGAGCAAGCCATATTTTATTGGTATGACAATATATTTCATTTCTATCCTAAAAGGCGGGTAATATATTCGTCACAGTCGTGCCCCACTGTGCACAGAAGTGCTTAGTTCAAATCATCGCTCGGCGGCACTTTTCAACTGCCAATTTTCCTTCCTTTGTTTCCAGACGTTTGAGTTTTTACAAAAAAGACACGAGAGAATTGTGATGAATATTTTTCTTTTGCTGTCATTTCTCAGAAGTGCCGTTTTATGACGTCACCGTACATTCTTTGTTAGGAGGTATTTTTATAGGGCTTCTAAGGCTGCGTGCGAGATAAATGAGTCAGTGTTAAGTTATTCTGAGAAGGGCACCGCAGAGCTGATGCGTGGAGAATGCTGCAAAAATGAGTAAGCGAGACATTAAACAACGTGCATTGTAGCAAAAAGTCCGCGTGGGGCTGACAACGTCACAAAGAGCCAGGGATGGCGATCTGAAATCGAATAATCTCAGAATCGAGGAAATCGATCATAAAAAAACAAAAACACATGGTGTTGACATAAATCAGTCTCGGACTTATGAAAGTAGAATGAAATAAAAAAAATTGTTTGTTAGGTAATCTGTTATGGTCAAATTAAAAGGAAAACTATTATATCAAGTCGATTACACCGATTTCAGAAAAATCAATTTTTTAGCTCTCATTTCTCATTTGGATTGTTGCTCTAGTGACTAGCCTTTTATTCGGTTGGATTCAAATATCGATGCACCATGAATCGCCATCCCTATCAGCAACGCAGCAATGCACAGAGACAGTGCGTTTCATTTAGCGGAAGCTCTTATTTCTATTTCGGTGATGCGGTCGCGATGGGAGCTCATCGTCCGCCTATAAACATCTCATCAAAACACTTAAACGCCTCTCCGTTTATGACTATCGAGTAGTTCAAATGCTAACCGCTGATCGTGTAAACCTGAGCGAACGGCCTTGCTAATGCAACTAAAACGAGTGATATTTTATGTATTAAACTTTGACGCATGTTTTGTATTCATTATACTGCATTTAAAATTAAAATTGGGTAGACCTAGACACCGACTTTTCTTTTAGTGTTTTGAAAAATTGCTCTAGTTTTGAGATAAATAAATAAGCATTCGCTCATTTTGTTACCAATGCCATACTTATATTAAATGAGAATATCCTTTGTTTATTGTTTCATAATGGTCGCCGAGGTAGAGACTGCTTAGTGCTTAAAGTGGTTGATCGAGCAAGCGTTCTATAAAATTGACGAACTGTTTGGAATTTAATTATTATTGACACTGTTACCCACTATGTATTTTGACATTTAATTGACATTAATTCTATTTGTATTAATAATTTATATGGACATGATGAGTATTTTCTTATTAATACTGCAATTGTTTATTATTAATAAGAAAATATATTGAAAATTTGACATGTAATGAACATTATGAATAAATTTCTTATTCTTATTCTTAATCTTATTCTTAATTTGATGACCCCTGTATAAATTTTTTCTTTCTTAGAATGCACAGAACACCATCAAGCTTACACTGATGCCAGGGCATGTATTCTCTCACCCGCAAAATTCAGGCCAGTTTATATTAAATTACTTTTTTTAAATTCTAATATTCAAATATCATTTTATTTCATTTGTTGCCTGACGATTCATCTGCAACATTATATTTTATTGCTATCATTGCAGATAACACTGCACAACAAAATTGCAACTTTTGGCTGATGATTGACTTTCATTACATGATGTTTACTAATTTGACGTCGCTGATTCTGAATCTGCCGTCCATTTTTTCGTAGCAGCTCTTGTTTACGTGTTATAGCTTTCACTCAAAAATTGCTAAATTTCAGTCTTAATTCGCCGACAGTTCAAAAAATACTATGTTTTCTTTGTATAATTTAATATGGTAGCATTAAGAAGTGTTTGTGTGAATTATCTAAATCAATTTTGTTTCATTTGCGGAGAGGATATGTTTAAATAATCCGTTTAAATGTGACAAAGTTCGTAAAATTTGCTTAAAAAAATTTGTTTGGGGACCCAGTGGAAATGAAAGATAAGCTTTGAATTCCGCAAAAGGCGTGGAAAAGATGCGTTGAGTTTTTACGTTTATAAACAAATAAGAATATGTGTAGATTTAGGTACGAAACAGCTATGATCTGAAAGGAACCCTTGAATCATCGCGACGACTGTTATTTTTATTTTTGAACAAAAATGGTATTAACCAAAAAATATTGAACTAAATAGTAATTCCTTGCATACGTTTGGCATGTAGACGTCTTTTCAACCCTAAGAAGTCACCTGAACCTCATGTTGATACTTCACATGAGGATTTTGAGGCGAAAACTGTCAGTGTGGTAGAGACTTTGAATATGACCCGAAATTTTCAAAACCATGTAGCCAAGATGGTTTAAACGATCGTTTTAGAGATTTAGGATCTTCAAGTCTTCCGAAAATACATGGAATGAGTTATTTTGGCATTTTAATTTCTTTTTTGGAAAATCCGAAAAAATCTTCCTATTCTTACACATCGAACAACGTATGAGTCACTTACAAACATGTTTTTTTGGTTGGATGTAATATAAACATCGAATTACACTCTCTTCGCAATCACCTGAACAATTTTATCACAACTCTTAAGGATCTAAGTGAAGAACATGGCGAGCAAATCCACCAGGGCCTTCGTACGATAGAAGGACGCTATCAGGGCCACTGGAATGCACACATGATGGCTGACTGCTGTTGAATCATTCAGAAGAGCTGTCTGCCTTCAGCATCAGCAAGGAAGTCAAATAAAAGAAAGTTTTTTCAACTTAACAACTTCATGAAATAGGATCATCTCTAAAAAAAGTGTGTTTTTTTACAAAAAGACCCAAGTGTCATATTTTTTTAACCAGAGCTGATACAGATATTTCAATCACAGATTTGAAATCGTCATTAAAAATTGGACTAATATCATGTAACATAACCCAATCATCAGAAATGCTGTTGTGCAGTGTAATTTTTTGTACTAACTGAAGTGCTGATATTTTATCTCTTTTCGGATGAGAAAAGCTTTCCGCTTTGTCTGAAACGCGATTCTTATGCCATTATCGTGTCAGAAAATGGCGTACTTGAAAAAATCGAGCATCTAGTCTCTGCCACATAATGCCTGGTAATGTGCCGAGACGAGCTCTAGTGACATTTCTTTTTTATGTGATAGGAGGCAAACGAGCAGACGGATCACCTGATGGTAAGTGATTACCGTCGCCCATAGACACCCGCAGACCCAGGGGCGTTACAGGTGCGTTGCCGGCCTTTAAGATAAAGATACGCTCTCCTCTTGAAAGCTTGCAGGTCGTATCCGTCCGGAAACACCGCAGACGAGAGTCCATTCCACAGTTCTACTAGTACAGACATACTATCGTTTGCGCTTCGTTGTGATGATGGTATACTTGTCCTTTACGCTTTTTACCTACTGAATGGGCTCTAGCTCTAACGTCTCTTCCCAAAGAACATCGTTTAACTTTTATAGTTAATTTCGCTCCTTAATCACTCATTCCGCGCGGGATTGCTGGCATTGTCTTTGAGGGCGTTAAAGCATAGGTAAGGCAAAAATAAATTGTTAATGTTGAACGTTATTTCCTTAAAAGCTTTAGGAGCTGGGGTATTATTACCGAGTGTAGCTCATAACCTTGGCGACAGTTAGTTAAGTGAGTTTAAAGATTTGCAAACTTTAACACACAATAAGTGAACATTATAATAGTACAGAAACAAAAGGAAACAAGAGCAAGTTAAAATTCAGAGTGCCTTCTATTTTAAAATATTTATGTTTCCTGTGATTATGTTGTGTGTGTCGCAGCGCAGCGATGCAAAAGGCAAAGAGCTTTAGTGTAAACACTGCTCTAAAAAGAGCAAAACACTGATTTCAGCTCTTGCCAGAAACTAACGAATAAATCTAAGATAAACGATGGTCTAGGGCCAAGATAAACTGTCTCAGGCCCAGCTTTTACGAGCGGTTCAATATAGAAATTTCATCCTAGTGCTCACGTAACCTAAAGCAAACCTCGCAATTCGACGGCCTGCAGCCTGCACTGCCCTGCAAGTGTTCCTTTGTCCCAATGTTGTTTTACTGCTAGCTGGAGTGGCCCTCCGGCATTCGGAATTCAATAAAACTTGAGGGGAATAAATCGTCTGTGGGGTACAAGATATTGTTTTACAGCAGCTGACGCCAACGTCGGTTCGGAAAAGTAATAAACGAAATAATTGACTCTAATTGCGAATAGTTCAATAACGTCCGTCTAGTTCAAATTGCTCAATGAACTCCCAATGATGTTCGAGTTTCATCAGCAAAAAGTCGGAACGAAACGATTTCCACGAGTGTCAATCATAATTATTTAGGTAGACAAGATATTTTATAGAGACAGCGGACACGTGATGGACGTAACGTTTCGACGATTTCATCGTGTGTTGTTCATAACAACATAATAACATAGCGGCTCCGAACCGCGAATATTGTGACAATACGCGTATAATTAGCACATTGAATTATCGTCGGTTAAGCTGATTAGAAATCCGATACATGCATGATTGACTATAAATTATCTTGAATGCGTTACGTATAAATTAAAATATAATAAACTTGATATGTCAGCTCGAAAGACTTTGAATGAATCTCCTAAATTACTTTATTATGGAAACTACAAAGAGAGCTCCAATAAAAAGGTGCGCCATAAAAAGTACAATAGAATATGTGACATAAAATTTGAAACATAAAACCGACAGTTATTTGGGCGGCCATATTGAGGTGAGAGAGATAAATGGCATGGTATTGAAGTTGAGACTCCGACCAAATTGACATCGGAAACTTGACCTTTAGGACCTGAGTTATATGGTTGAGGTTAGACGTTAATTTGTTATGTAAATTCTAGGGTTTCTGAAAAGTTGATTGATAGATTGGTTATCGGAGTTTAATGGAATCTGATCTCCGGAGTAGTGACGTCACGTGATCCGACGGCGTAAAATTGGAAACCTCAGCAGAATTAATCGGGATTATCGATGAGTTAGATTTCGGATTTGTAAATGTTTGAAGATAAACTCTGTGATTTGAAAATTATAAATAACTTGAAAAATCGAACTGCCTAAGGCGGGAATTGAATTGCCGCCTTAGGCAGTTCGATTTTTTCAAGTTATTTATAATTTTCAAATTAGTTTGAGATGCGACTCTAAACGCTAAAAATTTAATAAACTCTGTGATGCCCCAATGAGCATTGTTTGAATTCATTAATTCAAACAATGTTCATTGGGGCGTAGTATTAAAGACAAAAAACTACTTATTCATCTCTCAGTCTGGCATGGACGATAGAGCTACAATAGTTAGACGGCGGTTTCACTTAATTCATACAATGAATAAACAAACTATGGCAAAAGAATAGTACAAAACAGCAGCGATTGTAAATTCATATTCATTAGAATGAATAAGATAACCAGCCATTGTGTATGTTTAACGGAAAAAATAACAATTTTGACTCTCGTATCCAACTATTCATATTCAGAGGACATGTAGAGACAAATTTTAATGTAACATTATCATAATTTATTTACCAAATGAATTAATGATAGTTGAAAAATCACACAAGAAAAGACGCAATTCGACAAAAACAAAAGTTATCTGACACATGTAAATCACAGTAGTTTATAAACGTAAACAAACACGTGCGGTCGGGTCAAAACACAGTTGCTTCGCAGTTTGGCAAGCGATATGATCAGCATAAACTTGGTGCTACTAATTTTCGTGAAAAAGCACCAACGTAAACATGTCGACAACCCCATAAAAATATAACGAGACCAAATTCAAATCCTCAATAATGTTGACATGCGCGAGTGAACTCCGTGACGTCGGCAGCTAACGACCCCAGAGTTTACACGTTCGCAACGAGATTGAAATTGGAAACTTTCGGCGCTATAAATCTTGGCCGCGGATAGAAAATCCAACAAAGACAAAGTATCGGGTACGGCTAAGCCGCCGACAGTTGGACGGACGAAACTCAATAACGCGCGGCGATAAAATATGTAGAAAACGTTGCGGATAGTGTTGCGGCCAATCCATTTTATTTACTGAGTAGTGAATTCGGTAACAATTGAGAATGTTACTAGGTATGCAAAATCACTTGAAACCTATGTTACAGTTAAGCTTTTACATTTACAAATACATTAATTTTTATTTCATTCAAAAATACCAAGTAGTTATGATTTTATAGGCATTCAAAGTTCGCTTAAATATTGAGTCCCGCCGACGGTCACGTGACCCCGTGTGACGTACATTCACAGCGTGCAGCGTCCGCTCACTAGAAAACGGATATACAAACTTATTATACATACTAGCTTTCCGCCCGCGGCTTCGCCCGCGTGGAATTTTGTCTGTCACAGAAAAACTTTATCGCGCACGTCCCTGTTTCAAAAACCGGGATAAAAACTATCCTATGTTCTTTCCCGGGACTCAAACTATCTCTATGCCAAATTTCATCAAAATCGGTTGCGAGGTTTAAGCGGGAAAGCGTAACAGACAGACAGACAGACAGACTGACAGACAGACAGACAGACAGACAGACAGACAGAGTTACTTTCGCATTTATAATATTAGTTGGGACTAGTTGGGATTAACACCCAGACCCATCACAGAAATTAAAATTGAACCAAACCCAAACTTGATGCGATTGTGTCGTTTTATTGCGAATTACCTTCCAGCTCCATCATTAGACCCCGATTACTATATAGAATTAAAATACTCATCAATATAAAACAAACGAGCCCAAACTCGATGCATTTAAGTCGTTTTATTATAGAGTTCCTATGGCCACCTTCCAGCTCCATCATCAGATCAGCTCCATGTCATCATAATATTGCATGGTCATCCAAATCACATGTGTTTGCGAAATTTCAGCTTAACCGGTTGCCTGGAAATGGGTCTTAATTCAGCTTGCAAGATTCCACCCATACAAATATGAGCCAGTCACTGTAATATGACGTCACGCGCATAAAATGGCGGGCCGGCTTAAAATTCAATATCTTGGAAACTAATTGACGTATCGAAATAATTCTTTCACGTATATTTTTTATTTTTAACAGAGAATACAGAAAGCTAAAAAACAAAATTAGTGAACATTCTTCATTACCGAATACTTCTAAATATTTATTTATTTAAATAAAGATCGTCTCTATGTCAATCTCCTTAACGACCTCAAAGTTTACGCGTTGGCAACCAACGAGATTGAAATGTAGAAACTTTGTACCTATAAAGTACGGTCACAGATAGAATATCTAACCAAGACAATGTAGTACGGTTAAGTGCCGATAGTTGAACAGAAAACCTAATAAATACTAGATGATGTTGCCGAAGTTTTCTAAGAGATTCAGGGGTCCATAATATACGTAATTCAAGCTTGGTTTATTTATTTTTTGTTTGAAAGTTAATCTCTAATTATATTTTTCAGAACAATCGTATTCGTAAACAGGTAGATTGACTTCAACTACACTGATTATTTTAGTGGTAAGTAGATAGGCCCGTATCGAATCTAATCGGAGATGTGTTTGATTGCTAAGAGTAGTTCTGAAGCGGTTAAGCGTAACAACAATCCGGTGTCGCCACAATCAAGTTCTCGATCACAGATTAATATTATGTACTTAGTTGTCGATTGTTGTCAACACTGGTAGAGACTACTGGTATTTAAATTACTTTTAGGACATCGGGTATTGTATGAAATATAACTTTTTGTCGCTGTAAGCGACGTAATTAGTGATGGGGCGGATTTGTTACAATTACAGCCATGGAAGGAAGGTCATGCTTTTTAGAGAGTGGGAATGAGGATTGCTTACGTTTGTTGCAAGTATGAGTAGGGTTAACAGATGACAGGAGTTTAGGTGAGCCTTCTTTCAGCTACATATTAATGATTGTTAGAAATATAAAACAACAAATACAAATGATAGCAAAATATAGAGTTTCTACACAAATATCATCAACTAAAACAAAAATAATCACACGGTGATAAAATACCTAATCATATCATACCTATCTATCGCGAGTTCGTGAAATAAGACGAAGACGGACGGACCTTTTTATACATATTAAGGCTGCCCTCATCCGTGTACCACGAAATAGAACATTGCCAAATAGTGTCAAGGTCAGAAAAATGCCGAGAATGAGGATCATTTCGATTTTTAGCTGTGAATGCAGATTTATAGGGCTAAGAAATCCTTAATACACAGTGCAAAAATTTTTGTTCTACGACAAAAATTGACGAAGTTATGGCCAAATTACTAAAAAAGTTCACTGACCGCCCGGCGCGGGGACGATGACGTCATTATATCCGATCCAAACGCTGCCGGCGTACTGCGTGGATAGAAAATATTTTATTCTAGCCAAATTATCAGTTTTAGAGAAAAACTTGTAATGACATTTATTCATCAGAATAAAGTAAGCTATCGATAGGTAATTTTTAAAAATGGAAATTGTGAAAAATAACGCAAAAAATCCATACGCTCATACGATTCAATGGCACGCAGAGACGCGATTGGGGTCTCCGCGGTGGTATATTTGGCGATTTATTCAAATAAAGTGTACATAAGTGTTGTTAGAGTCATATCTTCTATCCAAGTAAAATATAAAAATGTATAAGTATTAATTTATTTACCCCGGCCCGAAACTGGGTATGACTTGTCCCCTCCCCCTCCCCCCAGGCCATAAGCATAAGCTGGATATGACTCCCCTTCGGCCAGAAGCTGGGTATGACACCCCCCCATGCCAGAAATGCCAGAAACTGGGTATGACTTGACTTGAATTTTCTACAACAGTACTGATCCTCATTGATCATCTAAATACGAAAAGTGACCAGTCGTATAAAAACGTTTCATGGATTTGCGTTTTATTATCGAAAAACATTCGCTAAAACTCATTTTTTTCAACACATAATAAATCAAATTCAAGTTTAAATGCACTTTATGACATAATTTTTAAATTGTCACTATTAATATTTTTTATTGAATAACCTGTAAAGTTAATTCTACAATTTCTGAAAAATCACCTAAAAGTAACCTTTTCATTAGTGTAACCTAAAAGTAACCACAGCAGTTCAAAAGTAACCAAAAAGGTTACAAAAGTAACCTTCTGGCAACACTGATTTGACGTTTAATAACGTCACCAGTCACCACGAAATATGACACTATGATTTAGTAGTTTTTTTAGCTCTGTAAGTTTGGCACACAACACTTTGAGCAACGAGTGTTGCTAGCTACAGTATAACGATTTTGCGAATATAATTTATCTTTTGCTTTTTTTTTCATATAATATTTTTGTTATAACATTTAATTCCTTTAATACTTCACTTACGGAGCGTGTTTTTTTTAACTTAAAGGGTGGGGGTGGGTGGTCTGTTTTCTCAAATTACACAATTTGGCGCTCTTTGCCAGTAACTTTTATTCTCAATCTCATAATGGAATGTAATAAAAATAATGCCTTTTGACTACGTATAATCTGATAAACCGAATTCATGAATAAATCAATTAATCAAAACTTGAAATCATCCGTGAAATGTAACTTGCTATTGATTCTGCAAAAATGTCGTACAGAGACGTGCTTTCAGAGCGAGTATTTTGTGTTTTTTAAGTGATTTCCTAAAATGGCGACAATACATTGGTGGTTGTTTTTACTGGTTTCTTGTGAGTAACTTATCGGCTTTTTAAAACGCAATACTTAGGTACTACTAAAATACCTACGGCCTGGATAGGTATGATTACCTATCATAACAAATACTTTTCTCATCGGGAAATGCTTTGCTCATCATACCCACTGGCCGATGCAATGGGGACAGTCAGTGGGCTATGTTATGTGGGACTCTCCTCGCCCAGGGCGGAATCTACCCACTAATGTGGTGGTGGTGTCCTTTGGGGTCATTGAAACGGAGCTCCGTTGAGCCGCGAGTTATTGTCCTAAAATTGGACATTCGTCCGTAGCTATTGGACATTCGTCCGCGGCGTACTTACTTCAAAGTAATTTTACATTTCAGTGAACAATATAAACAACTCCCAAAATGTGAGCCACCGAAATTCGAGTCCAGCGAATAATAGAACAACTCCGTTAGTGAGAGGCCCAGCGCAAATTCAAGTGTAAGTTTGTGCGGATTAAATATGAAATAAAATCATTTCTAACTTTTTTTCTTAAACTCTAATTTCTGTTAGGCCCATAGGTTTGTTGGAAGATAATGCATTATTTTAAGGGAATCACACTAAACTGATTTTAACCGATACCCTTGGTCAATGTACGAAACTGTATTTTTTTCCAGTCAAAAGTAGTTTTGACCAAGGGCGTTAGTCAAATCAAAACCACCTGACTGCAAACAATCAGTTAAAAGTGGTTTCGCCTGATATAAAATTTTACTAATCAGTCAAAATTCATACAAAGTTAAGATAAGTGAAAATTACTATGAAATTATCAAAAATCTATACTATAAATACTATAATATTATAAATGCGAAAGTAACTCTGTCTGTCTGTCACGCTTTCACGCCTAAACCACTGAAGCGATTTTGATGAAATTTGGCATAGAGATAGTTTGAGTCTCGGGAAAGGACATAGGATAGTTTTTATCTCAGTTTTTGAAACACAGGGACGCGCGCGATAAGGTTTTTCTGTGACAGACATAATTCCACGCGGGCGAAGCTGAAGCCGCGGGCGGAAAGCTAGTATGTTATAAACAATTTTAAAGTGATTGGTGCATTCAAAATGCCACAGAAGTATTTAATTTCTTTAAACAAAATGGTGACACCTACCCTTTGTACAACAATAATGTAAAAACTGGCAACCCTAACGACCACACATTAATATTATGTACACTCACCACTAGATGGCGCTATACGCTTTTAGATCGCGATATCATTTGATTTTTTCCTATCCTTAAAGACCACGATTAGTTCAACATTTAACAAACTAATGTCAAGCTATGTCAAATAGCAATACAATTTTTGATAGCGTTCGCTTCCTTACAAGTGAACGTTTAGAATTTAGGCATCAGCCTCGAAAATAATCGTATCCTACTAATAAAAAATGCGAAAGTTTATTTTTCACACTAAAACCACTGAACGGATTCTGATGAAACTTTACAGTATTATTGTTTATGACGTAGAATAACATAAGTATTGGCTATAAATTTATGACGATCTGTGACAAACAAACTGAATTTCACGCGGGTGAAGCCGCGGGCAAAAGCTAGTAGTTAATACCTGTTAATACGACTAAATTTTTACCTTTACGTTTTGCGGCATTATGCCTGCCTGGCAAGCGAATACCTACTACAGGCATAGCACATTTGATTGTATTTTTCAAGTTGTAAATAAAGGCATAGAAGGACATAACAAGCAGTTTGCAATTTGCATCTCCGTGTATGGCCATAACACCACTAGATGGCGCTATATGCTTTTAGATCGCGATATAATTTGATTTTTTCCTTATCTAAAAGTAAAACGATGAAATTGAACGATATGAAGTCACCAATACGCCTTTCCATGATGGAAAATAATTTTTGAAAACGTTCACTTGTTTAAAAGTGGACGTATAAATGAAAATAAAAGTTTATTTAATACTGGGTGACAGGAAAAGCGATACATTCCTTGATAGGGGTTAAAGTAGAGCTTATTTGCAGTCACTTAAGTCATATGACACCATGTCTCTCTGCAAATAAGCTCTACTTTAACCCCTATCAAGAAATGTATCGCTTTACACCCTGTATACCGTTTTTACATAAATATATTGACTTGGCCATCGCATGAAAACACGTGTAAATTAAATTATTTAGTGCCAAGTTAAGTAAGTAGTTAGATGGCCAAGTCAATAATTTATGTAAAACGTTAAAGATTTCCTGGCCTGGACTTGGTATTACATGGATCTCACAACTTTTTACCGTAGAACAACTGAGTTGCGAGACTTGGTTTTTTTGACAAGTATTGTTTTTGATGGGTACCTACTGTTTACTGTTAACATTCAGACATCCAAACTTTCGCATTTATAATAACTAGGTATTAGTAGAATTAAATTTACTCTTGTTTGATCGAAGAACTACTTACTTACGCCCGTATTCACAAACATTACTATGAGGTCTCACAGGCCTGACACGATTAATTACTTAATTACCTGCTATTCCAGCCCCTATCAAGAATCTTTCAGAAGAAATAGCCTCCAGGACATCATCAAAAGTTTACTTGATGGAGCGAAACCTAAGAAACACAAGATGAAAGGGGTTGAGTCGGTGTACGAGCCATATTGGATCGGAGGGGAGTGGGTGTTTTATCGGTGAGAATAAAACGTAACTCCTTCTGGTAAAAACATAATCCTCCTTTTGGCGCAGTCGGGTAACAACGAAAGAAAATCTCTGTGGCCTGACGATATACCTACATTATAGATGGTTTCATCCACGAAGACGCGCCCCACCAATGTTTGGTCTCGGTCGCGCGGGGTGCGGGGAGTTTGATCCGAGCAATCCGAGCGGCATTATTGTAGTGTGCGTGTGCACTCATGGATGATTTAGCGTGTACCGATAACACTCAAACATTAGCGGAAGAATGGTGGGGCGCGTCTTCGTGGATGAAACGATCTTTAATTAAGTAATTAACAAATACTTACTTCAGGACTACGCCTGAGCTTTACAAGAAGTTTTCAACGAGAGCTCCCGTCACCACGGCGTGGTCATCCACCAGCAGTACCAAGACCAAAACTACTACTAGTATGTATCCTGTATCTTTATCATCATCATCATCGTCATCATCTATACAGGGTGTTAGATAAATGGGTATGAGCCGATACTAGCCCATGTTAACATAATGGTATGGTGAAGTCAGAAAATTGATATCATCATTTTAATTATTTTCATACTAGCGGCCGCCCGCGACTTCGTACGCGTGGATCCCGTTTTACCCCCTTCATCTATCTTACGCGGTTTAGATTTTTTCATACAAATAGTTTTTCCCGCTAACTCCCGTTCCCGTTGGAATTTCGCAATATCCTGTTGTAACTAAGCTTTAAGTTTACTAAGGTACCTGCATGCCAAATTTTAAGCGTCTAACTTACGCGGTTTAGATTTTTTCATACAAATGTTTTTTTCCCGCTAACTCCCGTTCCCGTGAGAATTTTGCAATATCCTGTTGTAACTAAGCTTTAAATTTACCAAGGTACCTGCATGCCAAATTTCAAGCGTCTATCTTACGTGACTTAGATTTTTTCATACAAATGTTTTTTCTCGCTAATTCCCGTTCCTGTAGGAATTTTGCAATATCCTGTTATAACTAAGCTTTAAGTTTACTAATGTACGTGCTTGCCAAATTTCAAGCGTCTAACTTAAGCGGTTTAGATTTTTCATACAAAAGGATTTTCCCGCTAATGCCCGTTCCCGTGGGAATTCCTAAGTATCCTATAACCTGCCCAGGAGTATGAAGAATAATTGTACCAAGTTTCGTTAAAATCCGTCGAGTAGTTTTTGTTTCTATAAGGAACATACAGACAGACAGACAGACAGACAGACAGACAGACAAAAATTTTACTGATTGCATTTTTGGCATCAGTATCGATCACTAATCACCCCCTGATAGTTATTTTTAAAATATATTTCATGTACAGAATTGACCTCTCTACAGATTTATTATAAGTATAGATAAATCTGATTTTATAAAAAAAAAATTGTATGATCCGACGATCTGGTAAACGTCGCGGGAAGAGCCTGGATGCGGGCAGCGCAGGACCGTGCATTGTGGAAAACCTTTGTCCAGCAGTGGACGTCATTTGGCTGAAACGAACGAACGAACGAACGATTTTGTATGAACATTAAAAAAATTACAATGATCTTTCTGACTTCACCATACCATTTATAAGTATGCATAATTGAATGATCAAACGAACTTACCAAGTGAAGTTCGATCTAAATTATCCTGTTTTCGCCGAAGAGATTTAAGGTCCCTCCCAACCCGAAGATTTCTATATCTTCTTCCCTGGAGGTAAACGTCAATGTCATCTCTTCTCTAAATATAATGAGACCGCTCGGACACCGAGCCCACAGCGTGGTAGGGGTGGGGTTGCCCGCTCTTTTGTTTTTTAAGAATGGCTACTGGGTAACATCTCGCATTACCTCGGAGCAAAAAAATGGCTACTGGTTAACATCGCGCGTTAACTTGGAGCTAAAAATGGGTCAAAGTTACGCGTCGTGTCACAACGCTTATAATAAAAATGTACGAGCACTTGCACAAAATAGTTGTTACAACCAACCTTTTGTTGGGTCTAATTCTCGTCACTACACTGCACAACTTAAAATAATTACGTTTTTTGTCGGTAAAAACGTCCTGGTGACGTCACTTAAGCATTTTTCTTATACTGCGTGCGGTCGTTGCGCGTGCGCACAAAGGAATGAGACCGCTCGGACACCGAGCCCACAGCGTGGTAGGGGTGGGGTTGCCCGCTCTTTTGTTTTTTAATACTACTACGCTGAATATTGTGTGCGGATTGGGTTGTCGTACAGGGGTACTACATGGTAAAATAAATCTCGGAGGCGAAAGCAGGATAATTGTATTAACATGGGCTAGTGTCGGCACATATACTCATTTACCTAACACCCTGTATTTATAAAAGCGAAAGGTCACTGACTCATCACGAAATCTCAGAAACTACAAGTGCTAGGAGTCTCAAATTTTGCATGGGGGTTCCTTTTAGAACGTAGTTAGGTGCTCACTAAGACTGCATTTTGCAAAATTCAACCGCTAAGGGGTTAAAACGGGGTCCAAGCGTACGAAGTCGCGGGCGGCCGCTAGTATTAACTAACTATGGTCCGGTCACCGAGCACGTAGAATTTCGTCCAATGACCCCAAGCTACCCATCCTTATCGCTCGCGCGTAATAATTTATTATATTGCCGCAGTTAAGTAGTGTGCGAGCGCGACGACAGCAACATAATTAGGCGCGAACGATAAGGATGGGTAGCTTGGGGTCAATGGACGAAATTCTACGTGCTCGACGACCGGGCTTTAGCTCAACTCACCCGGCGAACTTCGTACCGCTACTTAAATACTGTTTATTTTACAGCCACACCCTATTTGAACTTTATGTGTCAACACCCATGCTTGGAACTCTATGAAGAGTAAGTTGAGAAATAATAATTACAATTATCTTTTGTGGTAACCCAAATAAGGCATCATCATCATCATCATCATTTCAGCCATAGGACTTCCACTGCTGAACATAAGCCTCCCCCAATGATTTCAATGTTGATCGATTGGTAGCGGCCTGCGTCCAGCGCCTTCCTGCTACCTTTATGACACACACGCTGTTTTTCAAATAAGTATCAAAATAAAATAAGTGACTAATATCAGTTTTCACCATCAATCTCTAATTTAAGTGACCCCTATAAAAACAAAATGCTTGTTATGTGTTACCATTGGGGTCGTAGCACACTTATCAACACCCGGAAAGGGGTTGTAACCATATCAACTCGATTACTCGAGGTGGTCAGTATCCTTTGTATGAAACTCCATACTGCAACGCACTCTTATCCGCACCGTAACGTAGACGCCTCGCGAAAGGCGTTGGACAGCTCGCGAAAGGCGATACGGTGTTGATCCCTTTCCAAGTTGATAAGTCTGCTAAAGTCCGGTCGCTGAGCACGTAGAATTTCGTCCAATGACCCCAAGCTACCCATCCTTATCGCTCTTGCGTAATTATATCGCTGTCGCGAATGGACGACGGGCGGCTGCAATATACAAATGGGTAGCTTGGGGTCATTGGACGAAATTCTACGTGCTCGGCGACCGGACTTTATGACCTTTACTTGTTTGGGTGTGCATGTGACGCGTTGGTAACAAGCGCCATTTTCGCTTTTCAGTTTCGGCATAGTTTGCGCACAACGCTTCAACGGTTTACAGTACGAAATGAAGCAATTCAACGACACGTGCGATCTCTACTTCGCTAACTGTATAAGCCCATACAACAGTAAGTAGTGTTGCTATAACTAAAAATCTGAAAACCGGACTTTCCAGGTGAAAATCCGAATCCAATCCGTATTGTTGGCTTAGATCGTTTTTCATCCACGAAGACGCGCCCCACCATTCTTCCGCTAATGTTTGAGTGTTATCGGTACACGCTAAAGCATCGCACACTACAATAATGACGCTCGGATTGCTCGGAACAAACTCCACGCACCCACGTTAGGGTTGGTAGCGGCCTGCATCCAGCGCCTTCCTACCTTTATCAGATCGTCGGTCCACCTTGTGGGTGGACGTCCCACGCTGCGTTTTCCAGTTGATAAGTGTGCTACGCCTTAAAAAGCTATAGGTGCCGACAGTTTTACATAGGTACTTATAGCACGGATTACTAATATTTTTTTGCATTATAGATACTAAAGCGCAATCATTATATTTTTCAGTTCCCAGTAAGTATCCATCTACGTTTTAATCTTACCTATTTATCAAATTCCTCTTTATTTCAGTTTATTTACTTTGTTCCTACATCTTCACCTTTTTTATTGAACATTAATTATCATAGTAACAAAAAATGGGTTAGATACATTTGCCCACACGTGTCTGCCTTTTTAGCCCATGTGACTTCGCGCAAGTGTATTTTCGCGCAAAAGTCCATTCGCGCTAGTATTTTTTTTGCGCTAATGTCCACTGTCCAGTGTGCAAATGGCTTTTTCGCGCAAATATCATCTCGCGCAAGTGCCCATTTGCAAGTGTCCTACCGGGCCAGGATGCGCGCTATGATAAAATCATCGACTTTAGACGACAAATGTATGGGCTTATCACAAAAAAACGATAAAATACCTCAATAAAGTTTATCGTGGCATCCTAACCCTACTGATTACGTATTTTTGACTACTCACAGAGAACAAATGGGACTGGCACGTGGGTAAGTGGTACCTAGTCTACCGAGGTCCATGCTGGGAGTTATCAACGACGTTCGCTCCACCGCCGGTTATACCTACCAGTTTGAAGAGCCGAGCCAACTTTTGGCTATCCAAAGTGTACTATAATAAGAAAAATAATGTGTACGACTTGCATTTTTAGGGTCGTACCGCATTTGCGCCGCGCAGCGCGGCACAAAGCGTCAAATAGACTATTTAATTTTGACACAAACAACTTACCACAACCTCAGTTTTTAAAACTGAGAAAACAAGACTCTGCTATAGATTTTGTATGGCAATACAAGCAAGCGACGTCACTATTTTGTCACTCAAGTAAACTACTTTTTACAATTACAATGCAACCAAAAATCTTAATTTACAGTTAATTTCAATTAATAAAGTTTTTAAGACCAATCTTTCTTAAAAAAGTCAGTTTTTTAAAAAATGTTGTGATTTCGAATAAATTGAGAAGTAGTGTCAAATAGTCTATTATTCTTTCACTCATTTCGTATGGAATATGTAACAGCACAGTCGCTTACTAGAGAATATTTTGACGAGTGCAGTGCCGCGTGGTGCCGCACAAATGCGGTCCGACCTTTAGAGTTAATAAATTAAGTACCTGTAATAAAAGAAAAAAATTAACGAAAAATAAAACACGTTTTACATGACAATAATATTTTATTACAGCGCTAATTTACACAATCGCAAAAGCGAATATTATATACAACGATTTATTTCCTTCGCTTTAAAATTAATTAACTAAGCTTTGTATATTTTTATTACATAGCGATTTTGTAAGAGACGGAAATAGTAACAAGTTATTTTTAGTTAAAAAAGGATGAAAAAAGCCCTAACGTTGACTGGATTCAACTTTTTCGGTGACAAAGTTAAATAATGTATTTAACAAGCCCTAACTGAGTCAGCACTACAAGTGCTAGGAGTCTCAAATTTTGCATGGGGGTTCCTTTTAGAACGTAGGTGCTCACTAAGACCGGATTTTGCAAAATTCAACCCCTAAGGGGGTAAACGCGGTCCACGCGTACGAAGTCGCGGGCGGCCGCTAGTATCTAAAACAAGTAAGATCTTCGAGAAAATTACACAAAAAGTAACATTTACAACAACAAACATTTATACAAAATATATTTAACATAAAATGCCATTTTTCCAATGGTTTTTGTCCAATAATATTTACCCGAATAAAATTTTAAATAACTTCAATTTTAATCCCCTTTTAATAAAACTTACACGCTCGTTGAACAGTGTTTTAAAGTTACTTTTATTATGGAAATGTCATTTTAAAACAGTGTTCAATAACTGTGTAACTTTTTATTTGTAAGGGGGTAACTAAATGTTTAATTTTTATTTTCCTATCACATTTTTGGCATAATTTGTTTTAATTCAATATTTTAAACTTTTATTTTTAATAAACTTTACTTCTTAAAACAAAACTATTAACATTAATTTATATTAACTATTAATATTATTTTTTTCGGGACTATTCCCACCTCTCGTTCCCGCCGCTGCAACTCCTGTGTAGCCAGGATCTACAGCTTGACCGCCAATAAGCCAACTAGAGAAGGTCAATTTTGTGTCAATGTTCAAGAAATGTAGTTTTAATTTAAAAAGTAAAGTTTATATTGTTATTTATATTATTTTACACTTAACATACGTATGCCTAGTTGCCTAGTAATATAAGACATCCAATTTTGGTGTTACATTAAATTCATATTAAAGGACGAAGCACACTTATCAACCCGGAAACGGATCGTAACCGTATCAACTCGAAGCGGTCAGTATTCTTTGTATGAAACTCCGTACTGCAACGCACACTTATCCGCACCGTAATGTAAACGCCACGACTCGCTTTTTCTTCTTTTGGTTAATGGCGAAGAACTTGGGTTTTTTAGCCACTGAGGGCACACTGGTCACACTTTTAGACCGTGGTTCGCTTTCCGGGTTGATAAGTGGGCTATGACCTTATATTTTTCCTAAAATTTTTATTTTCATTTACAATCCAAATCTGTAGATTATACTAATAAAATTTGGTATAATTGTATAATTTAAGGCATAAAATATTGAGCTTATTATGGCGTTTTTGTTTAATAGAATTGCTAGATTTTAAGGTACAGTCAGCGTCAAATAGTTCGCGACACGTCTTTGTTACAATGAGGGCTATCGTTTTTATACTTAACAGTTGGCACCCCTGGCGATTAACAGGACCTTACTCTACAGTGGCGCCATCTTGATGAGTGCAAATGCGATAGTCCTCCTACCACTTTAGCGCTCACCAGTTGGCGCCACTGTCTTCGCTACTAGCAAGTGACAGGACCTTACTCTACAGTGGCGCTAACTGGTGAGCGCTAAAACGATAGTCCTCATTGGAATAAGGTTGTGTTGTCAACTTTTTGGCCACTTTGTGTGTCACGAAGTATTTGACGCTCATCCGTACTAATATAAATGCGAAAGAAACTCTGTCTGTAACGTTTTCATGCTTAAACCGCTGAACCGAAAACCGAAAAGTACGGAAATTTATTGAGATCTAAGAAAAACATAGGACAGTTTTTATCCCAGTTTTTGAAATAGGACACGCGAGAAATAAAGTTTTTCTCGTTTCAGCTCATAATGACAACTTCTCAAAATGACAACCGGGACGCAAAATGTCCACTTCTGGGAATGACAACTTCTTATAATGTCAACTTCGCTAAAAGACAACTTCTCATAATGTCTATTTCTCACTATGGCATTTGGTCAACTTCGCATAATGTCAACTACTTGTTGATATTTTATTTTTATTATTTCTAGAGTTCTAGTTCTTCTAGAGTTGTCATTATGCGAAGTTGATCAAATGCGAATTTGTCATTGTGAGAAATAGACTATATGAGAAGTTGTCTTTTAGCGAAGTTGACATTTTAAGAAGTTGTCATTTCGAGAAGTGGACATTTTGCGTCCCGGTTGTCATTTTGAGAAGTTGTCATTATGAGCTGAAACGGTTTTTCTGACACAAAATTATTGTACTACAGACAGATCTATTCATTTTTTGTATAATCATCTTTAGGTATACATATTCTTTTTTCTTAGATCAGAGTATAGCCTAGCTAGACAATAAGCAAGCTATGTCATATTTTATAGCAACCGAGCTCTCTTAAATTGTATTTTACCAAGGAAGGGTTATGTTTTATGTTTGTTCCGGCGTTTCTTCTCAGCACTTGCAATAATAATATGTTTGTCTCGAAGCGCTGGTAGGGCCCAAAAGATAAGGAGACATGTAAAGCCCCATAAGGGCTACCTTTTTAGGGTTCCGTAGCCAAAATGGCAAAAACGGAACCCTTATAGTTTCGTCATGTCCGTCTGTCCGTCTGTCCGTCTGTCCGTCTGTCCGTCTGTCACAGCCGATTTACTCGGAAACTATAAGTACTACAGTGATGAAATTTGATGGGAATATGTGTTGTATGAACCGCTACAAAATTATGACACTAAATAGTAAAAAAAAGAATTGGGGGTGGGGCCCCCCATACATGTAACTGAGGGATGAAAATTTTTTTTCGATGTACATACCCGTGTGGGGTATCAATGGAAAGGTCTTTTAAAATGATATAAAGTTTTCTAAAAAACATTTTTCTTAAAGTGAACGGTTTTTGAGATATCAGCTCTCAAAGTCGTAAAAAGTATGTCCCCCCCCCTCTATTTTTATAACTACGGGGTATAAAATTCTAAAAAAAATAGAGGTGATGCATGCTAATTAACTCTTTCAACGATTTTTGGTTTGATCAAAGTATCTCTTATAGTTTTTTTTTTATCTATACTAATATTTAGTATAAAGTAACTCTGTCTGTCTGTCTTGCTTTGACGCCTAAACCACTGAACCGATTTTGATGAAATTTGGCACTGAAATAGTTTGAGTCCCGGAAAAGGACATAGGATAGTTTTTATTCCGGTTTTTGAAACAGGGACGCGCGCGATAAAGTTTTTCTGTGACAGACATAATCCCACGCGGGCGAAGCCGCGGGCGGACAGCTAGTTTACTATATTTTGACGTTCATAAGTGCCACTAGTGGTCTAAATTGAATTAAATATTTTTGATTTTGATTTTTTATCTTTGCGAGACATTGTATTGAAATTATTTATACTCAAATATATCATAGAGAGCACGGTCGCTTTTTAATTGTAAAATAACTAATACACTTATATTATTCACAATAATGAGCATAAGATTATTGTACTTTATACATTTACAATCCATCTGGCTTCAATCCCAGTTTTTCAATCCCTCGTCTTCAGTCCATTGAAGTTTATCAATTCTATCGTTTCAGTCCTTTAAATAAAATCTAAACTCAATAAATTTAGTTTTGTTTGTAATTATTTGATCAATTATGTCATAAAATAAATTATTTATAAGCAAAAACTCTAAATTATAATCCATTTTTAATTTACCAAAACATTCTAAATTTTATCACAATGAAGTCAATCCAAAATCGATCAATTTTAAAGTTAGTTATATTTTCATATGCAAGTACACATAATATGCAATATTTTTGAATCTATAATTTTACACTTAAACACCAGCAATAGTCAAAACGTAAACAAAATATTGTTAAATGCAAAGTATTGAAAAATATATTGAGGTCAATCAAAAATCACCAAAGCAAAATAGTCTCCTTAGATGACAAATTATGCAGTTTTCATATACAACTACATATTATAATATGCACTTCTGGTAAAATAAATGCTTTAAACTTTTCGCAAAATCTGTCTGCTCCTTTTAGGCCCAGAACAGACGGTGAAATGCAACAGCAACGAAACTGCAACTGCTAGTTACTTTTGAGTTGCATCTAAGTTTCTGCCATAGCGTCCGTTGAGAGACCACACATGACGCGACCAGTTTCAAACTTTCAGTTTCAGTTTCATTCATAAGAATCATCAGAAAGTTGCAGTTTCGTTGCAGTTGCGTTGCACCGTCTGTTCTGTGCCTTATTGTAACATACGTAATATTGGCTTTAAACGTGGTTACGTTAACAAATTTCACCATCAAAACAATAAAGAAACACAGTACTAAACCTTCACAAACCTCGTTCACTTCAACCTCAATCCACTCGGCTTCAATCCAAAAACCCCAATCCATCTGACTTCAATCCAAAGACCTCAATCCGTCCGGCTTCAATCCGCTGGCTCATAATCCATGTCCCCGCAGTATTCTGCGAGGAAGTCCAGGAATAAGGTAAACTTGCCAGTAGACGAGCGTGACCACCGCGACGATACCGACTTCATACAGGTGGATAGGTTCTCTAGAATGTTCTGTGGAGAGAAAATAAGAGTTTTAGTTACCATTTATAACTCAAGAACGGCTGGACGAAGTATAGAAGTAACCGACTCTGCGCTCTGGCGATCTGATAATATTGACAGTTTTGGTCATTATTATGGATTTGTCTTGGAAACTTTTATCTAAAAATGCTATTTTAGTATTTACGGACCTAATGCCCGTTTTCACCATCAATTCCTAATTTTTAAGTGACCCCTATAGGATTTTTTTTTGGGACGTGTAAAAGTGCTTTTTTTAAGCCTATTTAGAGAAATAAATGAGTTTTAATGAGTTTTTTAATTTTGGGGTCACTTAAAAATTAGGGATTGATGGTGAAAACGGGTAAAGTGGATACCAAATTAATTTATTGCTCTATGTGGTTAAGTAAAAACTTACACCAGTATGCCTAGGTTGCGCGTCATGACAAACTTTTGTCGTGACATTTTATCGATTTATCGCGATAACCGATATCATCGATAAGACTTTGTCACGCCGCGCATTCTGGGCAGGCTAGTAAATATTTACAAATATACAAACCTGTGGCCAATCTTGTCTGTACACAGCTAGACACTGCTCAGTGAGTGAATCCTCACTCAAATAAGCATTCTTCAGCAAAAACACCAACACCGTAGCCAAAGCCTCCCATACATCAGTCGGCTTGCTCTTAGACGAACTCAATAACACAATATTCCTCGGGCACAGAATCCTGTCAAAAAACTCCAAATTCTCATCACTGATTTCATCGTTCACTTTGTCTACCACTTTCACTTCACTGTCACTGTCAACGGTCACTATTTTAATGTTGGTCACCGGTGGTCCGTCTTCGTCTGAGACCGGGGTGGGTACTCGGTCATCGTCAAAGTTCCTGAACTCCGGAGAGAGGTCAGGTCTTCTCTCTGGGAGGGTGAGTTCTTCGGGGGCACTCCGCTTCCTGTCTGGACAGCAGACGTTCCATATTGAGTGGAGCTGGTTGAGGAATGACTCGGTGACTTCTAGCGGTTTCTTGCTGACTGAAAAGATGTTTTTGGAGAGTTAGGGCCTGTATACACTATCATACAAATGAAAGTACTTAATAGTGTAATGTTCACAGTTCCATACTTAGCTTTAGCAGCGCCGTCTGCGTAGATAAGTAATTGTAATCTCAAAAGATCTTGAGTTTTTCTGAATTGGAACTGTACTATCATAACATTTTACATGGTCCTTTGAGCCAGATTGGACTAACGACCTACAGAGGCTACTGTCTACTTACCATAGACAAGGCAGAGTCCCGCGCTAAGCTGCAGCAGGGCTCACTACGTGGATAAATTCTGCATTTAGACCATAACAGGACCACGTAGTCCTTCGAGCCAGATGTGATGGTCCTTTGAGCCGGATTAAACCACTTTATTCTCATCAAAGATAAGCCACAGCTGAAAGCTGAGCTACAGTAGCACCCTCTGCGTGGTTAATATGAAATATTCATGGTCCTTCGAGCCGGATAAACTCACCATATACAAGACACAGCTCGACGCTAAGCTGTAACAGCGCCTTCTGTGTAGGCGGCCGTCGGAACACATTCTCGGGCGCACAGCACGCGGCGCAATCAATCAGTGTCTGTTGTAGATCAGTTGGTTCTTCGTCTTCAAGGAGGAGGCAGATTTGTTCCTGGAAACGAGGGTAGTTTGATGTTACGTAACGTCAACGAAAATTTGAAGTAGTCGTAACCAGCTTGGGCAGCCTGGGGAGTCAGCTTCTGGCCTAGGGGGGATGTTGACTTCTGGCCTAGGGGGGATGTTGACTTCTGGCCTAGGGGGATGTTGACTTCTGGCCTAGGGGGATGTTGACTTCTGGCCTAGGGATGTTGACTTCTGGCCTAGGGGGGATGTTGACTTCTGGCCTAGGGGGGATGTTGACTTCTGGCCTAGGGGGGAGGTTAATTCATTTAGGGGAGGAGTCATCTAGGGGGGAGGACTCATCTAGGGGGGAGGAGGTTCATCTTCTGCCCTAGGGGTGAAAACTACCCACCTTCAGATGTATAAGCGTGGCAGCAGGGCTGGTGCTGCGAGCCGCCCATTCCGCCTCGTCGACCGTGAGCGACTGTGAGCACGCGGCCTTATGCGCGGACGCTGCCCCCACCGCTATGAGATTCTTCATTTCAGCTTCTATGTCTTTGCAAAGGACGTCTGGGGAGAAAGATTGGATTAAAATAATTTAGAATCTTGGTTAAGGAGGTTTTCAAATGAGCTTCCAGAAGCGGTGAAATGGTACGCGACCATGGCGCGATTGATACGCGACTGTAGCGCGACAGTCACGTGACTGCGACGCGACATACTCACGACTGACATGCGACATGCCAGACGAGCAAGGTGTGAAATACAAGCGTAACTTTAGAATTAAGTTCTGAGTACTTCTAAAGTCCGGTCGCCGAGCAGACAGAATTTCGTCCAATGACGTCGCGACTGTAACGTCGCGGCCGCAGTGAGTGTGCGAACGCGACAGCAATATAATTCCGCGAGAGCGATAAGGATGGGAACTTGGGGTCATTGGACGAAATTCTACGTGCTCGGCGACCGGACTTTAGAGATTACTTTTCTACCACAATGATCTGCTTATGTGCTTAGAAGAAGTGGCAGACAAACAAACTCAGTCACCTTTGACTTTTACAACCGATTTCTAAATTCTAAACAGGAAATTAGTGGATAAATGCAATTTACATAAAAGTAACATAAGTCTACTGCTTTAATTTATTTAATAACTCACCAGTTCTAGTCCAATTCTGTTGCAGCCACCGTCGGACTTTGCTCAGGCAGTTGTTAGCAGCTAACGCCTGCAATAAAAACCAATGTAATTTTATTAAAATTGTCACTTTGTCTAGAGGCTGTATAATTGAAAGGTTTCCACAAAAGTCGCTCCTTAATTTCGAACTCCTCTGATGTTTTTTAGATTAATTTCGTTGCGGGTCCAATGACAGTTTAACTTTCCCCCGGGACAAACTTGACCTTCACTAGTTGGGTTATTGGCGGTCAAGCTGTAGATCCTGGCTACACAGGAGTTGCAGCGGTGGGAACGAGAGGTGGGAATACTCCCGTATTTTTTAATATGTCTAGGAGGGACCAGTCTGATTTATTAACCACTTGAGTCCCAGACGGCATTCATTAATGTCATAACAATTGATTATCTATTGTGTCTAGATTCGCGGGCCTTGAAGGATTAACGGTACATGCAAAGCTCGTAGAACCGATAGCCGATGGGGCAGAAAAGTTCTGGAGTGGCAATAACAGGCCGAAAGACGTAGTGTGGGCAGCCCTCAACTAGGTGGACCGACGATCTGGTAAAGGTTGCGGGAAGCACCTGGATGCGGGCAGCGCGAGATGGGTGGTTGTGTCAATCTTTGGGGGAGGCCTTTGTCCAGCAGTGGACGTCATTTGGCTGATACGAACGAATCGAGCAATGTGTTCGGTTTTTGGGCAATTTGCTGCGATACCGGCCCCGCCCCCTTTTCACATCTCCCTTTAGTTTCTGTGATCTGTGAATGCGACACTGGGTTTTGAAGTCAGCGCATTTGTTGGCATCACTCTAGATTTCTATGCTATACCTGCAATGGTAACGGTGCTTGAGGCAGCAAAGCCCTTAGGGCAGATGAGGCCCTCCTCTTGATGGTGACAGAGGCGCCCTCTAACGCACTAGTCCGTAGCTCGTCTAGCTTATATTACTATGGTAGCCAGAAAACTATAAACGACGACGGCTAACCATAACCATAGCGAGAAAAACGTTTATACACCCCTTAAGAAAAAGTTAAATTTGTGACAGATTGACATTCGTAGACGCTTCTCTGAGCGCAATTTTTAGTTACAAAAGAAGTCGGACGGGTGTATATCTATTTAAAGTTTTAAACTGTCACTTTGTTTAGAGGGGATAGTAGACAAAATGACAGTGAATGTATAGTCTGGTCGCCGAGCACGTAGAATTTTGTCAATATAGGTAATTACGCGCGAGCAATAAGGATGGGTAGCTTGGGGTCATTGGACAAAATTCTACGTGCTCGCAGACCGGGCTATAGAGTAAATATAAACTATACCTGTAATGGTAACGGTGCTTGAGGCAGCAAAGCCCTCAGGGCAGATGAGGCCCTCCTCTTGATGGTGACAGAGGCGCCCTCTAACGCACTCGTCCGAAGCTCGTCCAGCTTCTCGGAGTATAACGTCTGTAGTGACTGAAGTAACGCCGCCTGGAAGAGAAAATATTAAATTTACTGAATGCATGTGATATTAGAACGAGCACACCATTTTGGTTGTTATTTTGGTAATAGGCTAGATGACAAAATTTCAATTATTTATTGATATTAGGGAAACAAAAAATTTTGATATACAGACAAATAATCACACAAAAATAGGACGGAAATCAGCAAAGTTTCACAGTTATAAGAATACAGAATGCAGACTAAAATCAATTAAATAATATTAAATTAAACAGTAATTGCATTTAATGCCAAATAAATACAGTGGCAATTTAAAAAAAGTTAATTTACCCGTCAAACAGACAATTAGGAAATATTAGACACGTATTTTTTATTTTCTTTCATAATTAAATAATAACAGTGCTCCGTCGAGTTGATATGGCGCGTTACGTCACGCCTATATAGATTTTTTACTTAGAAGTGACGTTACGCGACATTTCAAGTCAATTTAATCGAATAATTCGATAAAGAAAAAAAATGAAAACGTCATAAAAAATAAAACTCATTTATTTATGCAAATAGGCTTTTAAAAAGCACTTTTACACGTCCCAGTATTAACCCTACCACTGCTTCGGGATAATAAATGGGCCAGTGCTGTGAAGAAGAAGAAAAAATATTATATATTTTTTTAATATCTAGAGGCGGGTGTCTAGTGTCTAGAGGCGGGTGTCTAGTGTCTAGAGGCGGGTGTCTAGTGTCTAGAGGCGGGTGTCTAGTGTCTAGAGGCGGGTGTCTAGTGTCTAGAGGCGGGTGTCTAGTGTCTATTAGTGGCTAGCTTATTACCCACCTGCGTCATACCGGCTCTCTCCCGCACCGTCCTGGCGGCCCGGGCGGCCACCTGCTCTCTCGCGGTGGCCAGTGGCCGAGCCAGCTCGCGCACAGTGGCCGCGGCCACTCGCTCCGTGACCAGTTCTAACACGCGCCGAGTTGAGGACGGCTGGCTTTTGAGCATTTCTTCTTCGAGACGCGACTGGGGAACAAAAGATGATGGAATCAATTTATTTTCTGCAAAAATACTGTAAAGGAAGTAGCATACTTATCAACCAGGGGGACGCATTCGATGTCGACTGCGTAAAAAAGTGACATTAAATGTATGACGGATTGTACAGCGCCCCTAGCGGAAACTTTCAATAACTAAAATATTCTTAGTTACGACGTTTGATATAAATTCATACTAAACCCGCCGGAAAGGGATCGTAACCGTATCAACTCGAGGCGATCAGTATTCTTTGTATGAAACTCCATACTGCAACGCACACTTATCCGCACCGTAACGTAAACGCTTCGCCTCGCGGTTGACAGCTCGCGAAAGGCGATACGGTATTGATCCCTTTCCGAGTTGATAAGTCACTATAAGAGAAGTCATTATATCGTACTTTCGAATCCTTCCAATACTGTAATAATTGCCAAATAAGGTAATTTTAGTCGGCCGTTTGGTGTAGTTCGTACTAGTGGTTCGAAACGGACTACTATTCCGGAGGTAGCGGGTTCGATTCCCGCACAGTACAAACATTTGTGTGCATGAACATATTTGTTTGTATTGGACTGGGTGTTTTCTATGTATAATAAGTATGTATTTACAAAAAAAAAAGTATTTAAATACGTTTATATCCATTGTCTAGTACCCATAGCACAAGCTTTGCTTAGTTTGGGACTAGAAACGCAGTGTAAAATGTCCAAGGATATTTATATTTATTTTCATTTTATCAGGATTCAATACGGCGCATATAAATACTGCTTTACTTCTTAATGCATAATTATTATAATATTCTCACCTGTAACTCCCTTTCCTTATTCCTCAACCGATCCTCCGGGTTCAACGTCAGACTAACCGGAGTGATATGCCTGAAAGTCCCCACATCTTTCTGATCATGGCTCACTTTGCACGTAGACAGCAGCACGTTAACATCCCTCAAATACGGGCACAGATCGAACAGAATCACTTCATCTATCACTTCACTGCAGTCTATATTCACTTCACTGATCACTGGGTTATTATCACAGGTGATATCTTGAGGGAAATGAGGCAAATCGAACAACCACCCAAGCGTGCACTTTAGAAAAATCACTGTGTTCTTTTTTAGGAACGTTTCACTGGTTTTTAAGCGGTTTATATAGATGTGACGGAGGATTTTGAGGAGTTCTTGGTAGTATGGTATGCGGAGTGAAGCGTAGTCCAACATGGATAGGTAGTGGACTACCCATGGAACGGTGATTATGAGGCGGGAGGTCTGGTAGGCTGATGTCAGCATGCCTTTGAGGTCAAGCGTTGGTTGGCTCTGAAAGAAAGAGACAACACATAAATATATTTAGAGAACTAACGGCAGCCCGCGACTTCGTACGCGTGGTCCTCGTTTTACCCCCGTTAGATATCATGTCGATAGATGGCGTTTCACGGCTTCCCTCCCCCGCATGAATATTTACGAACGTCAAAGACAGTAGTTTGTCCAGCGCTGTAGATTTTAACCAATGACGATAGATGGCGCTTTTTAGACGTCTTATTTATTTATTGAAAATTTGTCACATATCGTCATAAATTATAGCCTATATGTTAAGTTTTTGCGTGAAAGAGTAACAAACATCCAGACATTAGTAGGAAGTATGATACTCTGATTTTCCTCCCCAACCCGTCTGGCCAGCGTGGGGAGTGTAGGACAAATCCTCCATTTGCTGGTAAATTAGAGTCGTGCTCCTGCATGGAGACTACGAGTAAATGACCTATTAATGATGATGATTCTGATTCTACAGATCAAGGCAGAGGCATCTATGCGGTTGCAATAGTCTGTATGAGGCGGGGGGGTAGGAGAGAATCTTAGGGGGGCAGGAGGGAATCTTACGGGGGCAGGAGGGAATCTTAGGGGGGCAGGAGGGAATCTTAGGGGCAGGAGGGAATGTGGGAATCTTAGGGGGGCAAGAGAGACTCGACTAGATTGTTACTCACGTGGTTCCTCTGAGCCACCTCGCTCTCGGCGGCGCGGCCTTTCGGCGGCTGGTGGGGCGCAGGCCGAGCTGTCTCGGGCGCCAGGTTGTATGGAGCGCGACGACACCACCGCGGGACACCGACGACCGGGGACACGCGGGAGGGAGGCGGGAGAGACAGGGGGGGACAGGAGGGAATCAAAGGGGGGCAGGAGGGACTCGGAGGGGGGCAGGGAGACTCGGAGTGGGGCAGGCGAGACAGAGGGCAGGAGAGACTCAGAGGGGGGCAGGAGGGAATATTAGGGGCGGGGGCACGAGGGAATCTTAGGGGGGCAAGTGGGAATCTTAGGGGGGCAGGTGGGAATCTTACTCACATGGTTCCTCTGAGCCACCTCGCTCTCAGCGGCGCGGCCCCTCGGCGGCTGGTGGGGCGCAGGCCGGGCTGTCTCGGGCGCCAGGCTGTATGGGAGAGCCGCGACGAAGCCCGAGAACTTGCCGAGCAGACACAGCTTCTTGGCCAGCGAGTGGTAGTCTTTGGACACGTCTGGGTGCGCTGGAAGAGATAAAACACTTTAGAGGGAAGGTAGAGATATAAAATACTTAAGTAGAGTTCGAAACATAAAGTACTTTTGTCAAGATCAGGATTTAAAAGTAAATTAGAAAACAAAAAATAAAGATGTTAGACTAGAACAAACGCAATACGGTTTTTCAGTTTTGCTCTCTTCGTAATATGACAAAATTATGTAGAGAATCAACTTTAGTGAGGAATCTGAGACATTAAACACTTTAGTGGCAAGTGAGAGACATAAAACACTTTGGTGGCATATGAGAGACATTTAAAACACTTTGGTGGCGCGTGAGAGACATTTAAAACACTTTGATGGCACGCGAGAGACATTTAAAACACTTTGGTGGCGCGTGAGAGACATTTAAAACACTTTGGTGGCGCGTGAGAGACATTTAAAACACTTTGGTGGCGCGTGAGAGACATTTAAAACACTTTGGTGGCGCGTGAGAGACATTTAAAACACTTTGGTGGCGCGTGAGAGACATTTAAAACACTTTGGTGGCATGTGAGAGACATAAAACACTTTTGTGTCCGAGACATAAAGTACTTTAGTGAGGAATCTGAGACATAAATCACTTTATTTGCACATGAGAGACATAAAACACTTTTGTGTCCTAGACATAAAGTACTTTAGTGAGGAACCTGAGACATAAAACACTTTAGTGGCACACGTAAGAGGAATAAAACACTTACCAAGTTTCGTTAAAATCCGTCGAGTAGTTTTTGTTTCTATAAGGAACATACAGACAGACAAAATTTTTACTGATTGCATTTTTGGCATCAGTATCGATCACTAATCACCCCCTGATAGTTATTTTGAAAATATATTTCATGTACAGAATTGACCTCTCTACAGATTTATTATAAGTATAGATAGTCTAACTAACACCCAGACCGTCACCGGTCACAGAAATTAAAATGCATCATTTCAATTTTTTTTTTCATTAAAACATTTAACTGATGATACAATAATTGACGTGTCCACGTGGGAATGTGTCCGATTGAAAATGTGTCCCGTTGAAATTGTGTCTCGTTGGAACCAAATCTTTAGTGGCACGTGATAGTCATAAATCCGAGACATAAAACACTTTACTGAGCGTCCCAGACACAAAACACTTTAGCAGTGTGTCTGAGACACAAAACATTTTACCGGCACGATCGAGACCAAAAGTGCAAAGTGGATCGAGACCAGATTTTTTTTATCAACAACGAAGAAGCTCTTGGCCTGTGTCTCACCTGATGGTAAGTGACGATCAGGCCGAAGGTGGAAGCGAGCTTCACCCGGAATTCTCAACCACGGAGGAGTTGCCAAAAATAAAAACACTGAAATATCACGTCCGAGACAAACTATTACACTGTACACTCACAAGTCAAACCGGGCGCCGCGTCCAACGACACCAGACTGCTAGCCACTGCGTCCTGTAAGTGTACTCGGAAGAATCCGTCCGCTGAGCGTATAAACGAAGCGTAGAACGTCTCTTTGGTCGAGAACGCGGGTAGTCGGTGGCTTTCCGCGTTGGTGGGGCAGGTGAGACGGCGTTGGAGCTTGCTGAGTTTGGATTCCTGAAATTTAATATAATGGGTATTTATTAAAATTTATAATACAGTTATTGCGCAAGCTTATTTATTACAGACTAGGACCTCGTTTTACCCCGTTATAACCAATGGTACACTGTGATTGAAACACATAACATTTCTTTATTTAATAAAATTTAAATATTATTTACGAACGTCAAAAGCAGTAGTTTGAATAGCGCTTGATAGATGGCGTTGCACGGCTTCGTCGTCCGCATGAATATTAATGAACGTCAAAAGCAATGTTGATAGATGGCGCATATTATAGTCTATCCAATATAGCTTGATTAGAATGACAGCTGCCATCAAAAGTAACGACATAACTTTGTAGTAGCGATCAATGAGAGCTAAATATTGGCGGACAAGAAATAATTCACGTCTGACCTACAAACAATATTTTCGACGACAGTGCTTCCAATAAAAATGATAATTTCGTGTAAATGCAGCGTTAAATTACACCAATAAGTAGTAATTCGAAATTATAAAAATCAAGCTAGAGTATTAACGACGTCTCTACAAGGTTATCTCGAGTTACAAAAATGTTAGTGTTGGGACATATCGACAAATGTCATATTAAATTAAAACTATTTTTTTAACATATTTAACAAATTTTTTTTCTAACTAATTTTTTTACATATTTAAGTCAAGTTATACGTTTTTCTAAATGTTCACTATTAAAAACCAAAAAACATTTCATTCTTAAATAATCAAACATCGGAAATCAATCACCGGTAATTTTTTGGGTATTCATAGCACCGTTGCTCTAGAAGAGATGCCCACCGCCCTCTAGCGAGAGAAAAAAACCACTGAAGAACACTGATGATAATGACTACGACTTAGGTTGTACACCCTTGACATGAATTTTAAATTTTACTGTCTTTAAATTTAAATCATAATTGTCATTTTTATGAATAAAGATATGAAGAAAAATTGGGTGCATTTTTTTATATCATTTTTTTGAAAACTTATCGATAAATCTATGTGAACCGTACGAAACATACCCATCACTAGTCACATTCGTTTGACAGCCGTCATTCTAATCAAGCTATATTGGATAGACTATAATTAAATATTTCTCACGTGTTATTTATTTATTGAAATTTATTTGTCACATATCGTCATAAATTATAGCCTATATGTTATACTGGGTTATAAACTATAATTCTGTAAAGTTTCGTCGAAATCCGTCAGTAGTTTTTGCGTGAAAGAGTAAGAAACATCCAGACATCCAAACTTTCGCCTTTATAATATTAGTAGGATAGTAGGATAACTCACCTGGGTGTTAGCAGGCAGACATTCAGCCAACATGTGTTGAGTGAACAAAGCAGCAAGATGAGCATAGTTTGCTGACGCCTGTCCACACGACAGCAAGGTCTTGATCCGAGCTCGGAAGGACGATAGCGACCCGCCTGACGCTGTGGTCTCTTGGTACCATCTGTGAAATAAATAACATTTATGTAATCAATAACAATATGTATTTTGCTATGAATAAATATTTTGAATTTGAATTTAGAATTTGAATCAAATCTGCATAATATACTAGCGGCCGCCCGCGACTTCGTACGCGTGGATCCCGTTTTACCCCCTTAGGGGTGGAGTTTCGTAAGATCCGTTCTTAGTGAGCACCTACGTTCTAAAAGGAACCCCCATGCAAAATTTGAGACTCCTAGCACTTGTAAAGGCTGGTCAGTGAGCACATAGAATTTTGTCCAATGACCCCAAGCTACCCATCCTTATCGCTCGCGCGTAATTATGTTGCTGTCACGCTCGCACACTCACTGCGGGCGCCCGTCGCACAGTCGCGACAGCAATATAATTACGCGCGAGCGATAAGGATGGGTAGCTTGGGGTCATTGGACAAAATTCTACATGCTTACGGACCAGGCTTTAGTTTCTGAGATTTCGTGATGAATGAGTCAGTCAGTCAGTTAGTAACCTTTTGCTTTTATCTACATCTATAAAAACGAAAGGTCACCGACTGACTCAAATTTTGCATGGGGGTTCCTTTTAGAACATAGGTGCTTACTAAGACGGGATTTTGCAAAATTCAACCCCCAAGGGGGTAAAACGGGATCCACGCGTACGAGGTCGCGGGCGGCCGTTAATATCTTATAAGAAGGCTCAAGGTCACCCAAAGGGCGATGGAGCAAGCTATGCTCGGAGTTTCCCTGAAGGGGAGTTTGATCCGAGAAATCCGAGCGGCATTATTGTAGTGTGCGTGTGCACTCATGGATCATTTAGCGTGTACCGATAACACTCAAACATTAGCGGGAGAATGGTGGGGCGCGTCCGAGTGGATGAAATTATCTATAATCATGAAAATGTATAAAGCAAAAATATGTAATAATAAAATTGTTTATTACCTCACAATCTCGTAAAACATGTCCCTCTGCTTTTTGAAGTTCTGAAAACTCATCACCGATGGAAAGTTATCAACGTTGTCCGTCTCATGGTTGAAGCATATCACACCGTTGGATATTCTCTCTACACTTTTCTTCTCTTGCTGTCCTCCTTCTAACTCACACTTTAATCCGTAAGAATTTAGCAAAAACTTCGCTAAGTCCGGATAAAAAGCTCGAACTTTCTTATTTTCACCGAGTATTTTTAAAGAATTCCTATCCAAGACAACTTCTAATATTGTGCGCATATTCCACAAGCATTTCACAGCAAAATACGTGCTATTGTGTATAGATTTCATTAAATATTCAAAATTATTGTCTTTCAAATTGCTTTCGACTGTCTTGTACTCTTCTTCGCATTGCTTTGACAGTAAAATCGATATTAAGAAGTATATTTCTGTGCTTACGCTTAAAATTAGATTGTTATTCATTAATATATCGTATATATCGCATAAGAGATCAAGTTTTTCTTTGAAAACGATTTTTGTCGAGTCCGATTTGATGTAAGTTTTTGCTTGTTCAAACGATTCCTTTTGTGTAACCTTTATTTTGGGTGCAACAGGTTTGGGTGAAGCTGTAGTGTTCAGAATATTGAATTTCTCCATCAACTTGTGACGTTCTTGCTTCAACATGCTTCTTTCCGCGTCAAATCCACTCGCTTCTTTTGATTGGATGCTTTGTTGCTTAAATACTGCGTTATCTTCAAGCAAAGAAACGCTTGACTGCTGAAAATAGTCTGAATTAAAACTGTTTAGAGACACACTCTTCTTTGAAGTGCTCTTATCAATATTTGTCGGTTTAATCCTTCGTTTATCAGACCTCAAAGAACTAGCTTTTCTCGCTCCAATCTCGGGAAATGCATCAGAATTACTCAGATCTAACTCCACAGGTTCTGAGCTATCAGAAGCATTCCTACCTTTCTTCTTTTTGGAACTCTTTTGAGCAAAATCACCGACCAAATAGTCACCTAGGCAGCTTTTTTCATGCGATCTGTGTCTGTGACTCAGCCTGGGAGTATCACATCTTTCATGCATGAAACTCCTTAACGGAGTCACTGGGCTGGTAGCTGGCAGTTCTGATCTAGAATTGCTCTTCATTGGGGTACTAGATACGAAGACTTTCTCCATGCCAGTGCTAATTCTGGACTCATCGGAGGATATCGTAGAATCATCGAATAGTTTCGTCTTAACCCGTCGTCCAGTTCGCTTTCGATCTTTGCTAGGGGATTCCTGACTGCGTAGGGACGTCGATTTGACGGATAAGGTGTCTTTTCTATCATCGCTGGTCGGGTCGCTGATGGAACGTCGGTGTTTCCGGCGCGGGTTGAGGACCTTTTCAGGCGTTTGGTGGAGAGGAGGCGGCGCATTGCTGTTCGTTTGTAGGACACTGAAAATTAAAAATTGTTTGAATAAGGAGGTGCAAAATCACCATTATAACGGAATATGCGCTATTAGACGATTATCACACTGCACCGCGCTCCGCCGCGGTCCGCGTGATTACATATAAAAAAAACCGCGCGCAGACGCGTTGTCAGTCTGTTGTGCCGCGCGTGTTTTCTATACAAACTGAGGTACTTGCATACAATGATTAAATCTGTCGTCCCGCGTACCGCGGCGGAGCGCGGTGCAGTGTGATAATCGCCTTAGGTACTTTCGCTTTTTTTATGCTATTACTTTCGCAATTGACAGCAATATTTTAAAATTTCACCTTGTACAAATAATAGACAAATATTTTTGTTTGGCACACTAAACTTTCAATAATTCAAATTCAAAATATTTTGAATATTATTGCGTTGAACAATTTACAAAAATACATTACATTCTATTTCAATTAACATGTCATTTTCAATAATCATTAACCAAATAATTGCAAATATTTTCTGGTTTACTTTTTCCAAAAGATCCCAAGTAAAAGGATATTTAACTCTTGTCTTTAACTGGGTAAAAAGAACTATTACGGAGTATGCCACAATGCTGGTTTTTAACATGACCTTTGAATGACCCAACTCAATTTTGACCAGTATTTTGGCAAACTAAAATAGTAAGACACGGGTCTTAACACAACGTTTATTAATGAGTTACATTATGTACTCACGGCTTGACGTATCAGCTGCTATGCTGCTATGTTGAAATGGAACGCGAAAGTTTAAAATCTAGTATTTTGGCACTTATGAACGTCATCATAAGATTAAAAAAGAGAGCCCTTAAGGGGCACTTTACATGTCTCCTTATCTTTTTGGCCCTAACAGTGCTTCCTTCCTTGACCTTGGAGCACTGTTGCAGTCAGTAAAATAGGTGAAAAGACAGTCATTCATGTCCAGATTAAGGGGGTATTTGTTTTTTTTTCTGCATTTAACGTTCACAAGTGCCACCAGTGGTCAAAATTTAATAAAATAATTTTAATTTTGAGACAATTAGAGTGGTTTTCTACATTCAACTGTCAAAAGCATCTCTTCTACTTTTATTAGGGCAATATCTTGGGTTTGGGTAACCACAATTTATTAATTATTCTGTCTAATAGCTTTAATGTTGCGTATTTGAAGCACACTGTTTTTGCACCACAATTTTAATAACCATCTGTCATTGCTTTGTTTATAAAAATAGAGCAACTCACCTTTCCGTCTGTGTTCTCAAATACGACAAAAAGTACGCCACGAACTCGTTTCTATTACAACAGAACAGTATACAATCCTCGGGCGGATCCTGAAATTCAACAACACAAATAAAAATAAAGAAATTAACGAAAATCACAAACGGGTTTTAGGTTAGGTCCCACCTCGATCTCTTCGTTGTTCAACCACTTAAATAACAGTTCACAGTCTAATTTTCCTTTAAGGACACTTTCTATAATAATATCGGGCATTTTGCTCGAGTCTACAGTGGAATTGTTTCATAAAATCGATTTTAGCAGCTGCGCGCTTAAACTTTCGACGAAAGCCATTTTAAAAAAAATTTGCTGTCAAACTTGTTCCATTACTTGTCTTTTTTTTTGGAAACTTTTATTGGGCATTAATATTTTTAATGTAATTAGGTTAGTATTATTGATGGCTTTAGAAGTTAATTGTTTCTTTAATTAAAAAGTTGTATTTAGTATTGCTTTATGATATTTAAAAAACATAGTGATTAAAATATTGAGATTAGTTTATTAGTGAAAGGATAATTCGTTAACCGGAACGTTAGTTTAGTTGACAGTAACTGACAAGTAAGCGTGTTCCAATCGCAATAGCTTCGTTTCCACATTTCTCAAAATCAAAATTGTACAGTACGGATTTTGTATTATGGTTTTACCATTGAAAATAAAAGTTACAAAAGTAGTAATGATTATGATCAAATTCATTCAGAAAAGTTGGGAAAATTTTTAGTAGGTCTTCGATCGATAGATTTGTTTCGACGGAAAATGGGAGATGTAGGAAAAATATTTTTATTTATTTTACTTGTAAATACCTAAGTCCCATGTTTAAAGTAATTAATCTAGTTTAAGGTCAGTAGGTATAACAATTTACCTTTATAAAGTTTATTTACGTTTTCGCAAATTGTTTTTATTTGCGCCTTCACAAAGTGTTTTTCGCTCTTTGATTAAAAATAAATTTTCAGTGAAATTTTGTTCAAGCATTATGAAAAATTTACGTGTTATTAAGTTACTAACGTTTTAGAGACATTAGAAATGTTTTAACTTACATATAAAATTTATATTATTTTCTTTGTGCTAAAATCGATAATTTTTTCAGCTGCGCACCTACCCATTATACATAAAATTCTATGTGCCATATTAGTAAAAAATGACTCTTCAGACAGTCTGTAGTATAGTAAGAATAAAAGAAGAAGTAATTGACGAAGATCTAGAAGAAAATTCAATACGGACCGAAGAAAATCTCAAATCACATCTGAACCCTGAAAATTATTATGTTACCGTTAAAGGAGAATCAATAGAGGAAGAAGAAATAAATGAAGATACGGCTATAAATGTTGAGGCACCACCTAGTGATGAAGATTGCAAAAACATTGAACTCAATATTGAAATTCGTTTCCCTGAAAGTCATGATGGTTCGTGTATTTACAGTTTATTTCTGTCTTAAACATTTAAATTTGCAAGTCAATGTGAATTTTATTAAAAGTACAATCTATAATATTTTTCTATTTGTTTTCTTTCAGCTGTAGTACAACCGCAAGTTGATTCTGCAAGGAAGAGAAAAAGAAAATCAGTTCCCAAAAAAATTGTCCAAAGCAAGAAAGTCCCCAAAAAAGATGCCAAAACCAAAAATGTTCCCAAAAAAGTAGACAAAACTTACAAAGTCCCCAAAAAAGGTGCCAAAACCAAAAAAGTTTCCAAAACAGTAACCAAAAGCAACAAAGTCCCCAAAAGTGCTGCCAAAAGCAAAAAAGTTCCCAAAAAAGTAGACAAAAGCAACAAAGTCCCCAAAAGTGTAGCCAAAAGCAAAAAAGTTCCCAAAAAAGTAGACAGCAACAAAGTCCCCAAAAGAGTTGCCAAAAGCAAAAAAGTTCCCATAAAAGTTGACCAAAGCAACGAAGTCCCCAAAAAAGTTGCCAAAAGCAAAATAGTTCCCAAAAATATTGCCAAAAGCAAATCAGTTCCTAAAAAAAAGATCTCAACGGTGAAGGAAGAAAAACGTTTTCAGTGCGATACATGTGGAAAGTCATACAAGTCGAGAGCCAAGCTGGTAATACATTTAAGAGTACATACAGGAGAGAGACCATTTGTATGTCCAGTTTGTAACCATGGCTTCCGAACAAAATGGACTTTGACTGATCACGAGTTTACACACACAGGTGCAAAACCGCATCGTTGTGAGCAGTGTGACAAAGCTTACACAACCAAACCCCAACTCAAGATACATTTGAGATGCCATACAGGCGAACTACCGTTTGTCTGCAAAACATGCGAAAAAGGCTTCAAAACTCAATGGAAAATGAAACTCCATGAACGGTCGCACACCGGCTTAAAACTGTACAAATGCGATGTTTGTGAAAAAAAGTATACTACGAGATATCAACTGACGATACACAAACGTTTACACACAAAAGACATGTTGTTCCCTTGTAAAATCTGCAAAAAAGAGTTTACGGAGAAATGTAAGGTTGCGTTGCATGAACGCACACATTTGAATGCGAAGCCATATTGTTGTGATCTTTGCGATAAAACATACAAAATTAAGTCACACTTGAAGTTTCATATTGTCACTAAGCATTTAGGTGGGAAAAAGAAGGCAAAACGAAATAAAACTCAATAGAAGATAAATAATAGCAAAATATTTATTTATTTATTGAAACTCTCAATATGCTCACTGTTTTGTTATTTAATGTGTCCAGAATCTTGAAAACTCTAGTCAATGTTTTGTATTTATTCTATTTTTGTTACAATAAAGTTGTTAGAAATAAAAAGATTTTATTAAAGTGTGTTCACTTTTCTTTATACCACACACTAGTATAAATCACCAGTTTTTTAATTATACTCAAACACTGCGTTAACAACGCAGTGTTTGAGTATAATAACTGGTGATTCGTTTTCATTATTCAATAGTTTTGTTTCATAAAAAAAATGAAAAGATCTAGAGAAAAAAAATATTTTAAAAATAATTTAGGGTAATCTGATTAATAATGTGGCAAACTTAAAAAAAGTAAAAAGTCACCACATTCGTTTTTGGGAATTCTGGGGGATATTTTGTTGTGATTTGTGTAAATAAAATAGTGATTAAATTAGAAAGAATAATGTCTGATTCGGAAATATGGATCTTCAACGGCTTGTGCCGCTGTTGCCACGCGGACGGCAAGTTTCAGAGCCTAGACGAAACCTATAATACGCTTGGAGTCGACGAAAACTTCGGTCAGATACTTCGTGAAACTTTTCAAATAAATGTAAGTTTTTGCCGTAGCTTTTTGCAGTTTATTACAAGTTCTTAGCAGACTACAGACTTTTAGATTGCCGATAGTTTGGTCAGCTTCTCTTTTGTATGAGGATTCAGCTGATAATTTTTGGCTATAATAATCTAAGTGTTATGTGTACATAATCCATACACGTTCATACTAATTAACAGCCCAATCAATCTATTGGCCTAAGTATCTTATCATATTAATATTAACATTTTTAAAAATTGGAAATGGCAGACAAAGGTGACTGAAGTTTTTTTTATGGATAACAAGGCAGGTATTTAACCGCAATCGCACCTGGTGTTAAGTGAGATGCAGTCTAGGATGGTACATATCTGCCCTGTAAGTGCCTATTCACTCTCGCCTTGAAAAGGCCCGGATTATAGTGTTCAAGAAAGACAGAAGCAGGCAACGAATTCCAGTCCCTAGCTGTTCGCATTATAAAAGAGTCATCTAAACACTTAGTGCGAGCTGGTGGAATGTCGACAATGTAGGGATGGTACGCTAACCTGCGTCTGGTTCCTCAGTGATGCAAGTTTAATTTAGAGTTGATTCTTCGTTTTCAGATTGAGCCGTTATCGGGTGAGCTTGCAGTGGACACATACAGCATTTGTCCTCCGTGCGTGTACCGGTTACGAGACGCATCACTGTTCAAAAAACAAGTTTTAGAGTTAGAGAAGAAACTATGGTCTTGTATGGAAGAAGGTTGGTGATCTCTTATTATTATGCTTATTAATTTATTAATAAACTTAGGTTGAGTCCAATGACCCCAAGCTACCTATCCTTATCGCTCGCACGTAATTATATTGCTGTCGCGACTGTGCGACGGGCGGCCGCAATGAGTGTGCGAGCGCGACAGAATTACATGCGAGCGATAAGGAAGGGTAGCATAGGGTCATTGGACGAAATTCTATCTGCTCGTCGACCGGACTTTACCAATGAAGGAGAGAAAATATACTTTCACAATTAGTAAATAATAATAAAAAAAACATGGTTTTCAGATATCACAGTTAAAGAATGTGAAACAGACTCCAAAGTTATAGTTGAAATGCAGTCTATTGGATGTTCTGATGGTAAGTTGTTTGCAAAATATTAACAAGCAGTTTTAAACCTTCAATTATGAAGTTATACACTCGGCATCAAAAATCGCACCTCCAAACACAAGCACTTATCAAATGTATGTGTTACGGCTAAAGATAGGTATGAACATAAACTTAAGATTAGCCGGCTAAACTTAAGTTTATCTTCGAGAAGCAGCTAAGGTTCGATAACATGTTAGTTTGCGTCGTGATATTCCATCTTTAGCCGGCTAATGTGCACATTAGCCAAAACGAAACGGCTAAAAATGTAATCGATGGGCGCGCCAGGCCGGCCATATTATTTAACAATTGTGACTAGATATTGTTTTAAGTAATTAACACTGAAGAAGTTTTATTTTGGCATTTTAAATACCTACAGAAGATTCTGTAATGACCAAATGGTTCCTTATTATTTTATTTTAATGATTAGGTAGACTATATTGTTTTAAGTAGGTAAATAATATTTTGTTATTGTAATAATTGTAATTTTGAATACCTACCTACATAGGTACTTACATAAAAGTATGTGTAATGAATGTGATTATTTTTTAATAAAGTTTTCGTGTCAAAATAATATACATTATTACATTATTTCCTTTTCCATTACCTTCAACATTTTTAGCCAAGGGCCTACGGTTACACTTAAGTTTAGCCGGCTAAAGATAGAAGAAACTAACATTAACACCTCGTCGAAGATAAACTTAAGTTTAGCCGGCTAATCTTAAGTTTATGTTCACACCTATCTTTAGCCGTAACATATGCATCCCCACTTCCCACCAACATTAGTACCATTTCAAAGTCTACTTCTAAGTGCCATATAAATTGGTACATATTCACTGACTTGAAGACACTAGGATTATGAAATTGGTGCATAAGGCGAACTTAATGCCATAAGGCTTTTTCTACCAGTTTGCAGAAAAAAGTTGACTGACTTTTCTATAGACTTGCCAGCTTGTTGTTCAAGCTTGTAATGTATAAAACTAAAACTTAATTTCCAGATATTATAAATGAAGAAGACCTTAAAGAAGAGTACCTAGAAACTGAGGGTAGTATAGAAGAAGAAGTTGTAATAACGTACACAGATGATAACGTGACGTGTGGTATGTTCTTATTTTATTTATAATTTTTGGGAAACATACAGTTACTAAATTATATTGTAACTGTATGTTTCAACAGTAAGAAAACACAATTTCGTTAATTTAAGACTATTCCCACCTTTCGTTCCCACCGCTGCAACTCCTGTGTAGCCAGGATCGACTAGTTTATTTTATTCGTTTTTCTGATGTATAAACAACTAGCTTTCCGCCCGCGGCTTCGCCCGCGTGGAATTTTGTCTGGCACAGAAAAACTTTATCGCGCGCGTCCCTGTCAAAAACCGGTATAAAAACTATCCTATGTCCTTTTCAGGGACTCAAACTATCTCTATACCAAATTTCATCAAAATCGGTTCAGTGGTTTAAGCGTGAAAGTGATACAGACAGACAGACAGAGTTACTATCGCATTTATAATATTAGTATAGATAATGGTCTAAAGTTTCTTTAAAATGAGTTCAGTAGTTTTTGCGTAAAAGAGTTAACAAACACTGTCTTTTAAAATATTAGTAAGATTCCTAGTGTTAGCAGAGGAGAGTTTTCATTGCATTTACAAGAACGTATTTAATTTCCAGATGAACTCAACCAGACTATTCCAAAGCGAGCAAAAGAAAAAATCTACTGCGAAGTTTGTAATAAAGAGTTTTTGAACAAGGGCTCCTTAGAACTCCACATGAAGAAGCATACTGGTGACCCTGCATTCTCTTGTGCGTTATGTGGCATCGGATTCCACCATAACCGTGCTTACTCCAAACACATAGACTCAGAACACCGTAAGAACGACCATTATGTCTGCAGCATCTGTGATAAACGGTACACCAAGGCTCAACTGTTCAAAACCCACATAAAAATTCACTTAGACGTCATATACAAGTGTGATTTCTGTTCAAAAGAGTATCCGAGAGAGAAAAGTTTGAAGGAACACATAAAAGTGCACTCCGAAGAACGATACGACTGTGCTATTTGTAACAAATCTTTCGCACAGAAGTACAGATTGAGGTTGCATCTAGCGTCGCATTCCAGTGATCGTCCGTACATTTGTGAATTATGTGGACAGACGTTTCCGCAGGCAGGGAATTTAAAAAGGCATATGAAGTTCAAGCATTCAGACGATAAAACATTCTATCAGTGTCAAGTGTGCGGCAAGAAATTTGTGACCAATTGGTATTTGAATATCCATGAAAAAGTGCATACGGGTGAAGATGAGAAACCGTTTTCTTGTGAAGTGTGTTTCAAGTGTTTTAAGTCAACTCATTTGTTACGGAGCCATATGAAAGTGCACACTGGTGAGAAACCATACACTTGCAGTTACTGTGGGAAAAGATTTGCTCATCTAACATCGTTTACCTCTCACGAACGAAGGCACACAGGTGAGAAACCTTATAAGTGTAAACTGTGTGACAAAGCCTTTGCAAATGGTACGAACTTGAAAGTTCATCAGAGGGTGCATACTGGAGAAAAACCGTATTCTTGTATGATTTGTGACAGGTAATTATAAAATTGCAAATGTTTTAGTAAAATTTTCTATCTACTGTAATAGTACTAGGGATGTTATGGATATTTAGTTTCGGTTATGGATACGGTTTCGGATATAGGAATAATATTATACCGGTTACGGTTATTTTTTTATTTCGAATATCCGAAAGTTTCGGTTACGGTTACGGATATCTGTGCTTTAGAATGTAAATTGCAATAGTTGTCCAACACCGTTCATTCATGGCCGCACACTAGGTCATCATCATCATCATCATTTCAGCCACAGGACGTCCACTGCTGAACATAGGCCTCCCCCAATGACTTCCACATCGCACGGTTGGTAGCGGCCTGCATCCAGCGCCTTCCTGCTACCTTTATCAGGTCGTCAGTCCACCTTGTGGGTGGACGTCCCACGCTGCGTTTTCCGGTACGTGGCCTCCATTCCAGAACCTTGCTGCCCCATCGGCCTTCAGTTCTGCGTACTATGTGCCCTGCCCACTGCCACTTCAGCTTGCTGATCCGTGCTTGCTGATGCACACTAGGTACATTGAATAAAAAGTAATAAAAAAATAAAAATTTATACAGATGGCATTATAAAGGTAAATCAGGCTATTATGCAACAGAAACTTTTGAATCAGTTACGGTTTCGGATATTTTTTTATTTCGGATATCCGAAATTTTCGGTTACGTTTACGGATATCCATAACATACTTACTTTCCCTCTCAAGTCGCATTACAAAATTCCATTCTGTATATTTACTTATACAATGTTTTAAATACTTTTCAACGTGTTTTCCAGACGTTTCTCCGAGAGCACGCACCGCAAACGGCACATGCGTCTGCACACAGGCGAGAAAGCCACGTGCCATATCTGTCACGTGCAAATAAGTAACCTTTCCGCACACGTCAAGAAAATGCACCCGGAGCAGTGGCAGCCGGTGCGGAGCCCTATTGAGAGGATAGCGGGGGTCGCGGATGGTGTGAAGGATGAAGCGACGGTTTGAGCGAGGCGATGGCTGGTAGTCTGAGAGAAAGGTTCGTTTAAGCGAGTTGATGGCTGATTAGACTCGAGTTAGATAGGGCATCGAGAGGATAGCGGGAGTCACGAACGATAGCGTGAAGAGTGAATGAGCTATAGACTCGCTAAAACCAGCCATTGGCTCACTAAAACCAGCCATTGAATCGCTGAAGTCAGCTGATGTCGACTCGTTGAAACCAGTCATTGGCTCTTTAAAACCAGCCATTGACTCGCTGAAATCAGCTATTGCACCGCTCAAATCAGCCATCGACTCGGTAAAACTAACCGTCGACTCACTAAAATCAGTCATCGACTCGCTGAATTGAGCGAAACAATGGCTGATTATAGCAAAGAAATGGCTAGATGAACCAAAATGCGTGGGAGATTAGATGACTAAAAGCAAGGCATTAAAGACGTGAAGTTAGAAAAGTTAATATTAACAGCACATGCGATTGAGATAGCCTCGTGCCATATTTGTCACGCAAAAATTTTCACACGTTATGAAGATATACCCGGAACAGTGGCAGCCGGTGCGAAGCCCTATTGAGAGGATAGCGGGGCTCACGGATGGTGTGAAGGATGAAGCGACGGTTTGAGCGAGGCGATGGCTGGTAGAGTGAGAGAAAGGTTCGTTTAAGCGAGTTGATGGCTGATTAGACTCAGGGCGGAGCCCTATCGAGAGGATAGCGGGGGTCACGGATGGTGTGAAGGATGAAGCGACGGTTTGAGCGAGGCGATGGCTGGTAGTCTGAGAGAAAGGTTCGTTTAAGCGAGCCGATGGCTGACAAGAGCGAGAGGATGGCTCGTTTAAGCGAGTTGATGGCCGATTAGACTCAGTGCGGAGCCCTATCGAGAAGATGGCGTGTAGTAAATGGTCGCTGTAATGAGCCATTGGCTCGCTAAAACCAGCCATTGAAGTCAGCTGTCGACTCGCTAAAATCAGTCGTCGACTCATTCAAACCAGCTATCTATTCACTTAATTGAGCTAAACAATGTTTATTTATTTATTTGATGTCGAGTTATTTAAAATTTTAATTTAGTAGTAATAGTTATTAAATAGTAATTACTATACATTTTTGTTACAAAATAATAAGTTAATTATTTTTTACAAATCCAAATACGATTTTATTTTGTCATATTATTATAATGTCGGCTAGGATGTATTGAATCATGTTAAAGCTAAAATATTTTATAGTTATGTATAATGGATAATATTATGCCTAAATAATAATTATACAAATCAAGTGTTAAACATGTAAATAAATGTTTTTATAGGTATGTTTGTTGACTGTGGTCTTTTATAACAAAATATGGACTGTTTTTGTCTGAAAATAAATAATTTTTATTTTATAAACGCCACAGGCCTCGTCACGATGCTTCACTACATAGTATAAAACAAAGTCGCTTTTCGCTGTCCCTATGTATGCTTAGATCTTTAGAACTACGCAGCGGATTTTGATGCGGTTTTTTTAATAGATAGAGTGACTCAAGAGGAAGGTTTGTGGGTACAAAACATGCATATTATAGAAGAGAAAAGCTGGGAAATTCGATTGCAACCGTGCGAAGCCGGGGCGGACCGCTAGTACTATAGAAATGTAAGACGTCTACGTCTGAAGGCCTCCCACTAGGTGGACCGACGATCTGGTTCATCTGGTGAAGGTCGCGGGAGGTACCTGGATGCAAGCGGCGCAGGACCGGTCTTTGTGGAAATCCTTGGGGGAGGCCTTTGTCCAGCAGTGGACGTCTTTCGGCTGAAACGAACGAACGAACGAACTACGTCAGCACTACAAGAGGCGTCTAGTTTCAAATCCCGCTAAAACGATTTTGATAAGATTTCGAGAAATTGAAAAAAACCGCTTATCCATATAGCTTTGGCCTTAGGCAAAAAAAAAATATGATACGAATTATTATTGTCATCTGGCAATACTAACAGTAATTGCTATTTATCTTTAAATTAAATATAATTTGAATTATAATGAAAACTATTTTCATTTTGGCGTATTTTGTTACGAACATTCGGTTTTAATGGGATTTGAAAAGGACATGTTGTATTTTAGCGGGATTTGATAAGAGCAAATTATGAAGCAACCACGTTATAAAAAAATCTCCATACTGATTTCGCAGTCACGTGACCAAAATACCGTGCTACCATTGGTCAATCAAGTTTTAGAGGGTTTTGAAAGAAACGGACGGCGTTTTAGCGGAGTTTGTAACACAAACTTAATTTTAAGTGCTAGTTTAGTAGTCTTTTAGTGTATTTTGATCGAAAATGATTGAACAGTATGATGAGAAAATTGCAGTAGCATCATTTAGAGATATAAACAGAAATTAGTTGCAGGAGCGTTTTAGCGGGTTTTGAAACTAGACGACTCTTAAGGAAGCATTGTGACGCAGTCAACGGCGTTTATTGGAGACCAAATTTTAACATCGATAGCTAAATCTTGAATTTAGCTACACTCAGGAAGTAATAAAACAAAAGACTAGTGTATAAAATGATTTTTATTAACATAACGCTTATTTGTCTAAAAAAAATACTTAACATTATAAAATCGATTTGAATACAATAAAAATCTTGCAAAATAATACTTTTGTGATGTAATAAATTAATAAATAATACTGAAAAATAAATAAATGCACATTTGTATAAGTAGCTGATTTCAAATAAGTACCAAAAAATTGCAAAGCTCATATTAATATTAAGTAAACGAGCCATCCTTTTACTTAAAAGCAGTCCTTTACATTTTTTGATTTTTATCACCCACTTTCGTCAGTCAGATGTCTTTTTTCCCCAATCAGCCATCCTTACGCTGATATTCTGCCACTCTTTCGCTCCCAATCAGCCATCCTGTTGCCTTAATTGGCCATTTTTCGTTCCAAATCGGTCATCCTCTCGCTTTCAATCAGCCATTCTCTCGGCCTAATCAGCCATTCTTTCGCTCTAATCAGCCATTCTCTTGCTTTCAATCAGCCATCGTCTCGCCCAAAATCCGCCATCCCCTCGCCCTAAATCAGCCATCATGTCGCCCTAATCAGCCATCCTCTAGCTTTTAATCAGCCATACTTCCGCTGGTATTCAGCCATCCCCTCGACTAAATCAGCCACCCCCTCGCCCTAATCAGCCATCACTAGGCCTATTGCACCTATGCCTTTTCAACGCACTGCTCTGAGCGAACTGGCTACAGCACATTTCACACGAAAACGGTTTCTCCCCCGTATGTATCCTCATATGCAATTTCAAATTCCCACTTATAGAAAACTGTTTATTACACACAGTACAATTATAAGGCCGTTCGTCAGAGTGCACACGCATGTGTTTGGATAGATTTCCTATTTGCTTGTTGCATATCTTGCAGGTGTAAGGTTTGATGCCCGTGTGGACTCGCATGTGACGTTTTAGCTGGCCGGTTTCGCGGAAACATCTGGGGGAAAGAAAATGCGTTGTTAAATAAGTAATTTATTTTCGTATCGGGACTGTTGCGCGAAAGACACTTGCGCGTAAGACATTTGCGCGAAGGCAAGCGCAAAAGAAAAGCCATTTGCGCGAATGGACGCTAGCGCGAAAAGACATGAGCGCGTAAGACACTAATAAAAAACTGTTTTCGCGCAAATATCTTTCGTGCTCATGTCTTTTCGCGCAAGTGTCTATGCTCGCAAATGTCTTTCGCGCTAACGTCCATTCGCGATACTGTCTTTTCGCACTTGTCTTCGCGCAAGTGTACCAGAACCATTTATTTTCGGCAAATAGGCGTTTTAAAAGCGATTTTACATGTCAACACATTTTAGCGTGAAAGAGTATCTTTAAAATCTTTCACATTCATTAAAATTACAGGACTCGAACCCGCAAATCGAAGTTTTTAGAGATCTAACAATCAAAATTACCTTTTACAAATCTCGCATGGATAGGGCTTCTCTCCAGTATGCACTCTCATATGAATCTTCAAGTATCCATTATCAGAGAACGGTTTCTTACAAACTTTACATGAAAACGGCTTTTCACCGGTATGAGTCCTTTCATGCAATTTAAAACTGGCCATTTGAGCGAACTGCCTGCTGCAGAAACTGCAAGTATACGGTTTAATACCAGTATGCACTCTCATATGCACTTTCAACGTTGTGTATGCTGTGAAATCCTTCTTACAAACTTCACATGAGAACGGTCGTTCACCCGTATGGGTCCGTTCATGGATTGCCAAATAACTTTTGCTCGAGAACTGCTTGTTACAGATTTTACAGGAATACGGTTTCATTCCAGTGTGTATTATTATTATGTGTCTTTTCAAGTGTGTCCTTTGGGGGAACCGTCTTCCACACACATCACAAACATAAGGCCGTTCACCGGTGTGGGTGAGCATATGAGATTTCAACGTTTGGTTATGCCCGAACGACTTGTTACAAACTTCACAGCTGTATTTCCTCTCACCGGTATGCGTTTTTAAGTGTTCTTTTAATCCTTTCTTCCTTTGGAACTCTTTTGAGCAATAACTACATTTGAATTTGTCATCGAAGTGAGATTTTAGATGTTTTTTTAACAGCCTTGTTTTGTCAAACGTCTTATTGCAAATTGTACAGACATATTTGCCGTTGTCCGAGTGTGTGCTTTCTATGTGTTTGGTCAAGTCTTTGCTGTTGACAAACTTTGTGTTGCACAATTGGCACAAATGAGTTTTTTCTCCAGTGTGAATCTTCATGTGTACTTCTAAAGAACCGTTGTAAGTGAATTTCTTTTGGCAGATGTCGCAAGCGAACTTTTTCGACTTCGCCTTTCGTTGTTTGCTCTGTTCTTCTGAAAATAAATAATAAATTAAATAATCAAGTGATTAAAGTTCGGTCGCCGAGCAGATCGAATTTCGTACAATGACCCCAAGCTACCCATCCTTATCTCCCGCGCGTAATTATATTGCTGTCGCGCTCGCACACACATTGTGGCTGCCCGTCGAACAGTCGCGATAATGTTAATAATGGATTGAATGTTTTTACTGTATCTTTTTGCACATAATTTCTTACGCCCGTATTCACAAATGTTGCTTGCTTATGTGCAGGATGAAGGTGCAAATGGAGGATTTGGTCTACAACACTCCCCAATATGACCAGACGAAGTTTGCCGGGTCAGCTCTAGCTAAGTCCGGTCGCCAAGCAGATAGAATTTCGTCCAATGACCCCAAGATACCCGTCCTTATCGCTCGCGCGTAATTTGACATCGCGCTCGCACACTCACTTCGGCCGCCCATCGCACAGTGAGTGTGCAAGCGCGACAGAAATAGAATTACGCACGTGCGACAAGGATGGATAGCTTGGGGTCATTGTACGAAATTCTATCTGCTCAGCGACCGGACTTTAGTCATGTAGCAGCCGCCCGCCACTAAGCGTGGATCCCGTTTTACCCCCTTAGGGGTGGAGTTTCGTAAAATCCGTTCTTAGTCAGCACCTACATTCTAAAAGGAACCCATGCAAAAATTGAGACTCCTAGCACTTGTAGTTTCTGAGATTTCGTGATGAGTCTGTCAGTCAATCAGTGACCTTTCGTTTTTATAGATACATACGTGGTTCCTCCGTATCACTCTGTCCCGGCTCCCAATCCCTGTAGGAATCCTCACTGGCCCTCCGTTTGTTTGCGAGGGTAGACAGCGGCTGGTCTTCCAAATCCGTCTCGATGAAGATCTCCATTGAGGGTACTTTGTCTTCTGAAAAAGGTCTCTTTTTAAAAAAAAATAACTAAAAAAAGCGAGCGAGCGAGATCGAATCAGAAATGAGGAAATCCGTAAACGAACTAAAGTCGCTGACATAGCCTGACGGATTAGCAAGCTGAAGTGGCAATGGGCAGGGCACATAGTACGCAGAACTGACGGCCGATGGGCAGCAAGGTTCTGGAATGGAGGCCGCGTACCGGAAAACGCAGCGTGGGACGTCCACCTACAAGGTGGACCGACGACATCGTAAAGGTAGCAGGGAAGCGCTGGACGCAGGCCGCTACCAATCGATCAATGTGGAAAGCATTGGGGGAGGCCTATGTTCAGCAGTGGACATCCTATGGCTGAAATGATGATGATGAATTAAAAAAAGAAACTGTAACTGCTCTTGGAACAGATATATGGGTAGAAAAGATATGGGTTGACTTACCATCATTGTATTTAATGTCTTTTTCGTCAGGAAATAGAGTTTCTTCTTTTGGACCTGCAAAACAAGAGATAGGATCAAAATATTTTAATAAAACTAAATTAATCCATTAATCTATCATCTTCTTAAGTTTGGCACGCTCTTTACGGAACACCCTGTATTTTATTTTATTTATTTAATAGGACAACCAACAAGACATACACTGGAAGATAAATAAGATAATCAATATTTACAACGTATATAACTCTGTATGTATAACTCACCTTCTGAAATACTGCCTACTTCTAATTTTACACCTTTCATAAAAGATTCTCCATCTGAAACACAATAAATGTTTATTTAATTTTCTGAACATACATATTTAGACGTAGCATGGGCAAGCCTCACTAGGTGGACCGACGATCTGGTAAAGGTCGCGGGAGATGCCTGGATGCGGGCGGCGCAGGACCAGTCTTTATGGAAATCCTTGTGGCCTTTGTCCACAAGTGGACGTCATTTGGCTGAAACGATCGAATATTCTGAACATACATATTTTGCCACATGTTCAGGGCCGGATTAACCATCTCGGGGCCCCTAGGCACAGCTCGTTTCGGGCCCCCCTTTTTTGTCGCGGAGGAAATGAAATGCGCACCGTCACCACTGCCGGAGGACATGGGTAATGTGTGGGACTCCCGGCGCCCTAAAAAGAGCGCTGCTCCGTCACTAAAACCTCCGCGGCGTTCCTTCATCGCCCAAGTGAGGGTGTCGCGACTATCCGGCCGTAGCCTTAGACTTCCGAGACACCACGCTACAGCGACAGCTCGCCTACACGGCGGACCCTACACGCCCCCCTTGTGGGGGTCCGACGGAAATGCCCGAAACGCCAAGCCTTTCCCGTCAGACGAAAGTGACAAGGGTGCTCCCGCACCCCCGGCCTGCTAGCCGCCACCTGGGGGCAGAGTAGAACGGTCGTACAACCGCCTTCTCCGCCCCCTTCTCCGCCTGCGGAGCGATGAGACGAGAGGATCGTTCTCCCGCTCGCGCTCCACTGCCTCCTTCTGAAGGATGACCTCTTCGCAAAAGGAGGCGATTGCCTTCCAGCATCCTTCACTTCCTAGCATGGCGATGACCAGGCTCGGAAGCGAAAGATCCCGGCCCACGACCACAGTGAGGACACGGCGCTGCTCCTCCCAGCCTGTGCAGACCGCGAGGGTGTGCTGCACCGTGTCATCCGCCGCGCCGCATTTGTGGCACACGGGGATTCCTCTCGCCCGATTCTATGCAGGTACGAACCGAAGCCATGCCCGGTCAGCACCTGCGCCAGACGGAACCTGAGGAACCCGTGCGGTCGTTCCAACCATTGGTCCAGAACAGGACAAATGGCGTCCAGAGTGCGGCGGCTAAACTGCGCGCGAGTCATGTCTTCGTGACGGCGCCGCACCGCTCCGGCACTTTCCACGCGCCTTCTGGTCTGCCATCCAGTGATAGATGGCAGACAAGACCCCAGCTTCTAGCTCGCAAGGAGGAGTACCAGTGAGGACGCACGCCGCAGAGTTCCCTACCGTGCGGTAGGTCTTTGCGACCCTCTGCGCTATGGCCCGCTGGGGTCTGCGCAGAAGGGCAGCATTCTCCCTCTTGTTGAGTGCGTCCACCCAGACTGGGGCGCCATACAGCGCCATGCTCCTCAGAAGGCAGGCATAAAGTCGACGGCACCTCGTTTGTGCAGGACTATAGGACAGGACTTCGCGGTCCCGTAAGTAATCGGCCAGCAGCGCTCGAAGGTACTGAGGCACTCTGTGATGTTGAAGTGCCTAGAGTATGGTGGAATGAGGGATGGTATTGAAAGCGTTGGCTATATCGAATGATACAGCCAACACACCCTCAGCCCTCTCCCTAGCCTCCGCTTTTTAGCCTCTGAAGGGCGTCGACCGTCGTGTAAACCAAAGCAGTAATGCCAACGTCACGAAAATGAATTAGGTTCCACAATATTGAAATATGACGATTGAATGTGTAAACCAAAATAAGGCGAAGTTTTGAGGTGGTTTGAGTTTTGTTGCATAAGAATTTTTTCATTTTTTTATCGGGAGTGCTGGGCCCCTGGTCATAGTGGGCCCCTGGCCATAGTGGGCCCCTAGGCACTGGCCTAAAGTGCCTTATGGATAATACGGCACTGCACATGTTGATTATTTCTTTGGGCTATGGAAACTGGTTATGGGCAAGCTAAATTTTTGGCACTTAATTTATTATTATTACTTTGGTATTTTTCCTGAAATGTTTAGGGAGGTCTGATGTTAGCATATTAATTGTCCCTTAGTCACTTTTTAAGACACACTGAAGAGAAGTGGTCTTATTTTACTGTCAGAACAACATGGCAGTCATTATCATGGTCATACTCAGCTTCTGGCCTAGGGACTTCCTAGGCCAGCGGTTCCCAAACTTATTTAGTCTACTGCCCACTTAGAGAATAAATTATTTTTAGCGCCCCCCATTTTTGTAGTCAAGAGTCGAGCTCAGTCGGTGTCTAAGAGTTCTCCTAGTAGATGACGCCTCCCAAGCCTCTACACAACGTCCCGATTTTTTTTTCAGGGTTTCTTACCGCCCGAGCGCCCACAAGGGGGCGTTATCGCCCACTTTGGGAAAGACTGCCCTAGGCCCTAGTAGGGAGGAGCAAGTCATACCAAGCTTTTGGCCTAAGGGGAGGTTCAGATCGTTTGACTTAGCTCCTCCAAAAGTACACCCATGACATTATTGTGCCTATAGTCATTGGTCATTAAGTAAAATTCAGTACATAGGCCCTTACTAGGGCACTTATACTTGTCCCAAATATAGCTTGCCCTACAACCTCTTCGGAACATATGGGCTGGTGCTGAGAAGAAGTGGCGGAAGAAACTCAGTCACCTTTGTCAGCCTCTTTTTCAATAAAATACAGTAATTTATAGCTTATATGTTACGCAATAAGTGCGAGCTAGGCAGTAAAATCTATACTAATATTATAATTGCGAAAGTAACTCTGTCTGTCTTGTTTTCACGCCTAAACCACTGAACTGATTTTGATGAAATTCGGCATAGATAGTTTGAGTCTCGGGAAAGGACATAGGATAGTTTTTATCCCGGTTTTTTAAATAGGCGCGCGCGATAAAGTTTTTCTGTGACAGAAAAAATTCCACGCAGGCGGAAATCTAGTAATTAATAATTAAAACTGACGTACCATTAACACCGCACCCAGCGTAATACCTCATGAACTTCTCTTCGCACGCTACGACTTGCTTCTTGAAGAGCACTGCGTCTGTCAGCCGCGGCTCGCATAGCGGACAGATGTTGTACGTGTTCGCTCCTATCTCTCCTGGCAAAGGCGCTATCTGTAAGAGTATTTTATTATTTATTAGTTATTATACAAATTACTTATAGTCCGGTTAGCCCCTCGTACTGAGCTAAATATGCTTGTATCACGAATAAGCTCACTACAATACTTGGCCAGTCCAACTCTTTCACTGTTCGGGTATCATGGCTTCTAAGCTTTGGCTATCGTGGCTATTTTTTTCATATTTGTTTGAATAATAATAGTCTAATGCCTGTTTTCACCATCTATCCCTAATTTCCCTATGAAAACAAAATTCCCGTTATGTGTTACCATAGGGGTCACTTAAAAATTAGGGTTTATGGTGAAAAAAAAGTTAGGCAAAATTTGACATTACAATATTGATGTGGCATAAAGAATATTGTGGTAAGCAGTAAATGAAAATAAATACATACAGATACTTTTTATTGCACACTACAAAAACAAAATAGAGACAAGTAAAAGAAATACAAAATCAAAATGATACAATTTAAAAAGCCTAGTGCTATGGAGAAATGTTTTTCAGAAAATCCAGTGAGAGAACAGATAATGTTTATTACTTCATTTCATAATAAGCCATGTAAATGTGATAGAAGATTATGTTATGGTTGGTTGAATTTATTATCTTCTTATTATATGTATAAGATATTTAAACAGATAGCGTAAGCGGTCAGAAATTCTATGTATGGTTTTTAAAGACACCTAACCAGAAATTATATGGACATTTTTTTATATTAATTGCAAGGCAATTTACAGGAAGCAAGGTGATTTATGATCAAACTATATACAAAATGAGTTACTGGGTCTGTTTGTAAGCTAAAAAGACATTTAAATTACTTTAAATAACATACATTCACTTCGAAAGTCTCGCGAAGCATTGTCGACAATATTTCGTCCACTCCATTTACAGAATATGATCCGCTTAGGCTCTTGAAGGTGCCTTCTGCGTGGCAGCAGCGGCACAAACCATTTGCGCTCCATAACTCGGTCATTTTAATTGATTTTCATTATAATTTTAATACAAAAACACGGTCGCTACGTAGACGACATCTTTTTGTTTTGACAATTTTGACGTTTTTTTATTTTTATTATTATCTTTATGCATACAGATGACAGATTTATACAGCCTAAAACAACATACCTAGGGATAGCGGATAGTTTATTTTGGTATGCTTGTGCTTAAAAAAAATACGTAGGCTGTGGTAGGCTGGCTGGCTGTCACTTGGCTTGTTGTGTTGTTATCTGTCAAAACTGTCAGTGTACTTCTCTTGCTTGGATTGGCGATTGGCGATCGAAATTTTTCATTTTTTCCTCAAAGTAAATCAATTTCATGTCCGAAAACACTGAAATATGGAACTTAAATGCCTTATGCCGCTGCTGCCACAAGTATGGGTATTTCAAAAGCCTGCAAGATACGTATATTTATGAAACCGAAGTGGAAGTGTACGCCAAAATGTTACGAGATGCCTTCGACATAGAGGTGGGCTATACTCAGCTGTATTTGCATTTAAATACATTCAAATGTATTCTATTTTATGTAGTATAACTTATCTTCCTTGCCAGTTATGTTTTTGCCAGTAAATATGTAGATTACTGTGGTTAAACAATGTTGGGAATGGACTATTTTTTGTTGTAATTATTAAGTTTATTTCGTTAGTCAGTCATCATTGTTACTGGAAAGCTTCTTAAATATTAACATACAAATATTGTCCCCTTGTTTGTTGCAAAACAACTACATTACAAACTAAATTTCTCCCATCTGTCTTTTCAATTTAAATATGAGTAGTAATGAACTCATTTAGCCTTAAATTTAAACACAACTTCTTACTAAGTCACCTAAATTTAAAATTTATCTGTATTTTTTGCTATAAAACACTTTCTTTCTTTCTTTACAATAAAAAAAAAACTATGTTACCACAGCATTAAAACTTAATTTGGCTTATGCCCGTACTCACAAACTAAAAGGAGGCTGACAATAGTGACTGAGTTTCTTGCGCTTTTCTCAGCATTGGCCCATTTATTGTCCCGAAGCAGTGGTAGGGTTGATACTGGGACGTGTAAAAGTGCTTTTTAAAAGCCTATTTGCAAAAATAAATGAGTTTCAGTTTTTTTTAAACGATGCTTGCTTAAGTGAAGCAGTAAATCGAACGCACTTCATTGAATCCTCTTTAATTGGTTCATGTGTCACCCTGTGCGTAAGTCCTCATAAAGCCCGGTCTGTGAGCACGTAGAATTTTGTCCAATGACCCCAAGCTACCCATCCTTATCGCTCGCGCGTAATTATGTTGCTGTCGCGCTCGGATACTCACTGCGGCCGCCCGTCGCACAGTCGCAACAGCAACATAATTACGCGCGAGCGATAAGGATGGGTAGCTTGGGGTCATTGGACAAAATTCTACGTACTCACAGACCAGACTATAGTAATGTTTGTGAATACAGGCGTTAGTTTAACTGATCTTTTCAATACTTTTCGCAGATAAAGCAGCCGTTACTAGACGCTAGCAACTCGATCTGTGAGGTGTGCATAGTAAAGCTTCGGCATGCAGTCGATTTCAAGAAGCAAGTTTTGGAGTGCGAGAAGAAGTTTGCTGTTTACTGCAAAAGTGAGTATTTCAGTTATAAATAAAGCCTTTATCACTGACAGTATGAAGCGTCGGCGCCGAGCGATCAGCGTCACTCAGGAACGTTCCCTTCAATTACATACATATTGATCAGTCAGCGCCGACGATCAGCGAGCGGTCAGCGCGATTCTAAAACCAGCCTTATACATTACTAGCCGCTGCCCGCGACTTCGTACGCGTAGATCCCGTTTTACCCCCTTAGTGGTTGAATTTTGCAAAATCCCGTCTTAGTGAGCACCTACGTTCTAAAAGGAACCCCCATGCAAAATTTGAGACTCCTAGCACTTGTACAGTCGCGGAATGAAAAGGTTCGTCACCTTAGTGTCGGTTTTCGCTTGCACTAGGTACTGTAAGAGTCAAACCTGCCAACATAACCGTGCAAGAAACAGTGCTGCTAACATTTAAATAAATATGACGTTTGCTAACGAATAAGGTTTTGCTTGTTTATTTTTCTATCCCATCAGTGCAATGTTACAAAATGTAGTTATTTTTATTTAATAGATAATGGCAGGTTGAACCAACAAGAAGGTTTTAGTTTATCAATCATAATACTCTTCTTGACAAGTTAAATCGTCAAACAACTTTGATCTGAATAATTTTGAACTTTACTGACGAACAGTTAAAGATTATTTTCTCTAACTCGAGATTATTCTGTAAGTTTCAAAAGGTAATATTTGCTCGTGATTCGTTGAAGGAATCAATTTGAAAACTGACGAACCTTTTCATTCCGTGACTGTACATTCAATTTTGTCCAATGACCCCAAGCTACCCATCCTTATCGCTCGCGCGTAATTATATTGCTGTTGCGACTGTGCGACGGGCGCCCGCAGTGAGTGTGTGAGGGCGACAGCAACATAATTAAGCGACGGAGCGATAAGGATGGGTAGCTTGGGGTCATTGGACAAAATTCTACGTGCTCACGGACCGGGCTTTAGTTTCTGAGATTTCGTGATGAGTGAGTGAGTCAGTCAAAGATTTTTTTGTATTTACAGATGAACTTATCAGCAATGGAATGGAACCGGTGAAAATTGAAGCCGATTTTGATATGGGTAAATAATATAAATTAAATTATGTTTAAATTATTGAATAACATTTTATTCTAAAATTTGGTACAAATAATAAAGGCTCTTTATAAAAAAGAAAATAAACTATAGTTCGTTTCATCCACGAAGACGTGCGGGGTCGAGGGAAGCGGGGAGTGCGGGGAGTTTGATCCGACCAATCAAAAGTAGTTTGCGCGCGCACTCACGGACAACCATCCAATGAGGGTTTTCGCGATTGAAAAATCCGCCAGATGGCAATACGTAGACGCGAGGTCCAAATGCTGCATGATTGGTTATTTTTGACATGACATTGACAGATATGTCAAAATCCAACGCTGCCAATGCCAATATAATGGCCTATAGTAAATCAAGCACTTTAAGGAGCCCCTTAATAAAAAAATCAGCAATAAATTTATATTACGAGACTTTTAATGGCATTTACTTACGATTGCTAAGGCTGTGGACTACAGGTTTACAAATATAGATCGTTTCATCAACAAAGACGCGCCCCACCATTCTCTCGCTAATGTTTGAGTGTTATCGGTACACGCTAATGCTCCATGAGTGCACACGCACACTACAGTAATGCCATACGGATTGCTCGGACCACACTCCCCGCACCCCGCGCGACCCAGACCAAACATTGCTGGGGTGCGGCCGAGTGGATGAAACGAACTATACTGGTCTATGCAAATACAGAAATTTTGATTACACTTTGAAGTTATATTTCACAGCAATATTTTTTTAACTGACGTTTATTTTACAACTTAAATGTATAATGCAAGTTGTAAATACATTTCAGATTATGATGCTGAATATAATGATGAATTTGGTGAGTTGATTTGTTATTTTTATTGAATTCTCTTTTTTAATAATGAAACAAGAAAAATCTGATGGTGATTTTTTTATTTTACAGAAATTAAAATAAAGTGCGATAATCCTGAGGACGATATCACGAAAAAGGAAGAAGATGGTAAGTAAATAATGATATTTTTAAATGTTTTGTATGTCCCGTTTACCCCCTTAAGGCACATAGCTCGAAGAGCTGATGGCCGCTGGGGCAGGAAAGTTCTTGAGTGGCGACCACGAGCCGGAAGACGTAGCGTGGGCAGGCCTCCCACTAGGTGGACCGACGATCTGGTGAAGGTCGTGGGAGGTGCCTGGATGCGAGCGGCGGTCTTTGTGGAAATCCTTGGGGGAGGCCTTTGTCCAGCAGTGGTCGTCTTTCGGATGAAACAAACGAACGCTTAGGGGTTGAATTTTGGAAAATTCCGTCTTAGTGAGTGATTCTCTTCATAATTTAATTTGTTATCAAATTATTCCCATTCATAACAAAACTCGTTAGGTAGGTTTTCGTCCCAGTTAATTTTAATTTTCCATAAACGTTGAATTTGAATTTGTATAAAACAGTGAGCACCTACGTTCTAAAAGTAACTCCTATGCAAAATTTGAGACTCCTAGTACTTGTAAATAGTTTCTGAGATTTCGTGATGAGTTGGTGACGTCATTCAGTTTTTTCACTTTCGCTTTTCTATACTTATAATAAATCTGTAGAGAGGTCTATTCTGTACATGAAATATATTTTCAAAATAACTATCAGGGGGTGATAAGTGATCGATACTGATGCCAAAAATGCAATCAGTAAAATGTTTGTCTGTCTGTCTGTCTGTATGTTCCTTATAGAAACAAAAACTACTCGACGGATTTTAACGAAACTTGGTACAATTATTCTTCATACTCCTGGGCAGGTTATAGCATACTTAGGAATTCCCTCGGGAACGGGAATTAGCGGGAAAATCCTTTTGTATGAAAAATCTAAACCGCTTAAGTTAGACGCTTGAAATTTGGCATGCAGGTACCTTAGTAAACTTAAAGCTTAGTTACAACAGGATATTGCAAAATTCCCACGGGAACGGGAGTTAGCGGGAAAAAACATTTGTATGAAAAAATCTAAACCGCGTAGGATAGATGAAGGGGGTAAAACGGGATCCACGCGTACGAAGTCGCGGGCGGCCGCTAGTATAGGTATAAGATAATAATATAAATCTTTTCTGTTTTCAGATTTGTACGATACACAAGCAGCAGGCATAAAATCTGAAGGTAAATGAAGATTTTGACAACTATCTATACTAATATTATAAAGAGGAAAGATTTGTACCTATTTTTGTATGTTTGTAATGAATAGGCTCAAAAACCACTGAACGAATTTTGATGAAACTTTACAGTATTATTGTTCATAATCCAGAATAACATATAGGCTATAATTTATGACGATCTGTGACAAACGAAATATCACGCGTGCGAAGCCGCGGGCGGAAAGCTAGTTTATTATAAAATGAGTTTATAAGCATTTTGTTGAATTTTTTTTTTATATAATGTGGTCTCACCGTGCGTGTGGACGCACAGGGTGACACACGAACCAATCACAGAGCTCTATTCAACGCTGTGCGTTCGATTTGCTGCTTCACTTAAGCAAGCATCGTTTGTGAATAGGAGCGTAGTGTGAGTTTACGTCAAACGCATTCGATTTCGACTGCGAAAGTGACATTAAATGTATGACGGATTGTACAGCGCCCCTAGCGGGAACTTTCTAGAACTAAGCAATGAAACTGCAACTGCTAGTTACTTTTGAGTTGCATCTAAGTTTCTGCCATAGCGTCCGTTGAGAGACCACACATGACGCGACCAGTTTGGAACTTTCAGTTTCAGTTTCATTCATCAGAATCATCAGAAAGTTGCAGTTTCGTTGCAGTTGCGTTTCACCGTCTGTTCTGGACCTAAGCCCTTTTTTGTCTGTTATCCAATAGTAGTTCTTATTATCAGTTACAGAAGACATCAAATCCATCCAAATAGAGCTACAACCTCTAGAAACAAAACAAGATGCCAAAGAAAATGGGAAAAAGAAGAAAAGAGTTACAAAAAGTAAGTACACTATAATCCGGGCCTTTTCAAGGCGAGAGTGAATAGGCACTTACAGGGCAGATATGTACCATCCTAGACTGCATCTCACTTAACACCAGGTGCGATTGCGGTCATATACCTGCCTTGTTATGCACAAAAAAGCGTCTTCTCCATAGGATGTCTGGAAGACATCACTTTATAGCGATAAGGCCGCCTGAATTGTACTGTCCCTGTGTAGGTATTTCTTTTTTTGTTCAGGTTCTGTATTTTTTTTTATTAAGCGTCCATCAAACTTTTTTCATGACCATTCTTTTGTTGTTTTCAGGAATAAAAACCGAAAAAACCATAAAAAAATACGACCCATCACTTGAAATCCACGTGCAAACCGACACTGGGACTCTATACTCATGCAAAATCTGTGGGGGGTCTTACGAAGATCAGAAATCGCTAAAAAAACACATACAAACGAAATGCACCCTCGAGTTGAAATGTACATATTGCGATGCAACCTTCACAAGTTACAAAACTAGAGTGTTTCATGTTAAAAAAGAACACACTGGAGTCTTAAAATTCGCCTGCAGTTACTGTGAGAGAACATTCAACGACAAATACTGTTTGAAAATGCATGAAAATACACATACGAAAACTGAAATGTTTAAATGCGACATATGCTCCAAAGAATTTTCGTACAAACAGTCTTTAAGGACGCATTTGAAAGGACATTATGGCACGAAAAAAACCTTCGTCTGTCATATATGTGGGAACGGATTCAACGATAAAACTAATTTGGGTTCTCATATTCGGACTGTGCACGAAAAATTACGGCCGTTTGTGTGTAGTATATGCCCTAAGACCTTTACAGCGAAAAAGCATTTGACTGTACATATAAAGAAACACACGGGGGAAATGCCGTTTGAATGTGACCAGTGCCAAAAACGATTCCCCACGTTAGGTATTTTTAACGCGCATAAAGCGGTTGTACATAACAGAAGCAAAGATAAGTACACGTGCAAAGTCTGCCGAAAAAGGTTTTTCGTTAAGGGCTTATTTGTGAAGCATTTAAGAACGGCACATATTGGTCAAAGGCCTTTCAAATGCACAATTTGCGATAAAGATTTCATTTGCAAATATTCGATGAAACGTCACGTTTTATCGCATAGCGGTGTGAAACCTTTCGAGTGTGAATTGTGCGGTGTTAAATTCGCCCAAAAAGGGGCTTTGAATCGTCATACAGACCGAAAACATAGGAATTTGAAAGATGACGGGGTAGTAGAAAAGTGTGAGGTTTGCAATAAAAATGTAAAGCATTTGAAGAAGCATATGCTATGCCATTTAAATAAAAGATTCTCTTGTGAATATTGCGGGAAAAGTTACTCAGAAAACAACGTATTGACGCGACATAAAAAAGTGGTGCATTTCGGTATAAAGCCACACGTTTGTGAGTTTTGTGATAAGAAATACGTTAAAATTAATAGTTTGAAGAATCATCAGATGAAGGTGCACAAAATAGTCTCGAAAATCGAAAATGACGAGGATTTTGACAGTGCTGTAGCCAAGTTTAGTATAAAAAATAAGAAAGGAAAAATCAAAGTTGAGGATGGGATTGTAGATGTAGATGAAATGCCCAGTTTTGAGTGAATTTGAGTTAAATTAAAAATCAAAAATATTTTATTCAATTTTGACCACTGGCGTCACCTATGAACGTCAAATACAGTAAAAAAAAGGGTAGCCCTTGGGACACTTTACATGTCTCCTTATCTTTTGGGCCCTACCAGCGCTTCGAGACAAACATATGGCAAGTGCTGAGAAGAAACGCCGGAACAAACTCAGTTGACACCTGCTTTTTAATGAGGGCTATCGTTTTTATACTTAACAGTTGGCACCCCTGGCGATTGACAGGACCTTACTCTACAGTGGCGCCATCTTGATGAGTGCAAATGCGATAGTCCTCCTACCACTTTCGCGCTCACCAGTTGGTGCCACTGTCTTCGCTACTAGCAAGTGACAGGACCTTACTCTACAGTGGCGCTAACTGGTGAGCGCTAAAACGATAGCCCTCATTGACGTCCACTGCTGGACAAAGGCCTCCCCCAAGGAATTCCACAACGACTGGTCCTGCGATTCCCGCAACCTTTACTAGATAAAACAAATTCATAAAACTCATTTATTTTTGTAAGTAGGCTTTTAAAAAGCCTTTTACACGTCCCAGTATTAACCTACCACTGCTTCGGGACAATAAATGGGCCAGTGCTGAGAAGAATCGATAGATCGTCGGTCCACTAAGTGGGAAGCCTGCCTACATCATATTAACTGCCTCTGTGGTCTAGCAGTAAGACTATCTTCAGACCCAGAAGTCCTGGGTTCGATTCTCAGTAAAGGCAACATTTTCTCCTCGCTTTGGAAGGTGGTTAGGCATATCATCAGTATTTTTAAGGAAAATTACCCACGCTTTTACACGCAAGGACGAAATACAAGGCAGGATTGTAGGGGCGTAACGTTTTCAGTGGGGCAATATTCAATTTTAAAAGAAAACAATTTTTCCATAGTTTTAAGTTAGGTATTTGTGTAAAAGTAAGAGATAAAATATTATTTTCCGTTAATTGATTAATAAAATTATGGATTATTATTATTGTGTTGTTGAAAATAAAATAATTTTATATCAATATCTTATCTTTTTTTACAAATCTGTGTCACGTCATCATTTCAGCCACAGGACGTCCACTGCTGAACATAGGCCTCCCCCAATGATTTCCACAATGGCCGGTTGGTAGCGGCCTGCATCCAGCGCCTTCCCGCTACATTTATGAGGTCGTCGGTCCACCTTCCACATTGTCTCTGTGGAATATATAAGAATTTTTAATAAAATTATCCCGATGGAACAGTGGCAGAAGTTTCACGGGTTCGATTCCCGAATACTACAGTAGATTGAGGAACATATAATTTTTCAAGTGCTTAGCAAAAGCCGCTAACAGAAAACACATTTTAATAAAAAATAATCGAGGGAGTCATTCATTTTTTCAGTCGGTTTACAATGCTTACTAATATTATAAATGCAAAAGTAACTGTCTTTCTGTCTGTGTCGCTTTCACGCCTAAACTACTGAACCGATTTTGATGAAATTTGGCATAGAGATAGTTTGAGTCCCGGGAAAGGACATAGGATAGTTTTTATCCCGGTTTTTGAAACAGGGACGCGCGCGATAAAGTTTTTCTGTGACATACAAAATTGCACGCAGGCGAAGCCGCGGGCGGAAAGTAAGTTTATATGGGCAGTCGCAACTAACAAAGCCAAAACGGAAAGCGAGCCATTTCATTCACACGTCCATCAACTAAAATAATACTTGTTTTAGTAAGTTACTGGTACTACGTACGATTTTCACACCAAAACATGCGGCCATCTTGGCAACGACCACTGCATTTTGAATCCTAACTCAACTGAATAAAGAATACAAGTGCTTTCTCAAATTACGAGGTAACCAGAGATTCCAGTAGAAAGTGGTCAGTCTCTTTAGCGGTACAGACCGCGTCGCTCGTAGCACCTGGCCGTTTCAGAAAAAAAATCACCAGTGGCGGGAAGATTTGACAGCTGTCAAAACATAACGTGCGAAATTTCTTGTGGTTTTGTGCAATTTACAATTTAATTTGTGTTGTTCCAAGATATTTTAAAAGGTGAGTGTTTTAATACATTTCTTATGAACTAGTTTAAGTTTTCTTGTGGTGGTTATCTGAGATATTTTAATGGGTTTACAATGGTGTTGCGCCTTAGCGCACTCGACTATGCTATTCTATGAGATAAAAACAGAAAGCAAGCTAAGAAAGACGTATTTTCTTCATTATGCCCTTTACTTTTTATGCTTAACTAGTACCTACTTACCCGCGACTTCGTACGCGTGAAAATACTTTGAATAATATTCCCCATTGCAACATTATTCTTTACTGTCAGTGGCCTGTGCAGTGACTAGAATACTGACCGGCCACTGCAAACTAAACAAACATAAATCGAACATGAACATGACCGAGGAAACTCTGTGCAGATTCTGCCATACAGAAGAAGAAACGGCCATGCATGTTCTTTGCTCATGCTTCCCGCTTATGAGCAAAAGAAGTATCCATCTCGGGCGACACATCATGCACCCGGACGAGATAGCAGATATCACGCTCCAAAGAATCTGGAAATTTATAGACTCAACGGGACTAAGCAGTGAACTCTAAAGACAAGGGCTGCCACAATAGATCAAACCTGGTCGAGTTGGCGCAAATAAAGGCCCAAAAACCAATAATAATAATAATAAATATTCTTTACTGCTATTGGCTGTAGGGTGATGCTATAGCCTAAAGCCTTCCTCGATAAATGGGTTATCCAACACAATAAGATTTTTTCAAATCGGACCAGTAATTCCTGAGATTAGCGCGTTCAAACAAACTCTTCAGCTTTATAATATTAGTAGTACCTATAGATTCATTATAGATCTGGATAAAGTAAGTACATTTTGACCTTTAGAACCGTATCGAAGTCGATTTAGTATTTACTACGATATTACCTAATCAAGCAAGGCCAGATGATTTCAAGAAGTAATAGAGCTCGGCTATTTATGTTTTAGGCGCCCTTAAAATGAATAAATTGGGTCGTATTCGGTATATCAATACCTTAGGTACTTACGTAATTCTGTCTCTATAGTCGGCTGGAAGAAATTTCTTTTGCCTGCCTAAATATAAAATGCGTAAGATGGTTAGTAACATTTTTATGCAAAAACGATTGAACGGATTGCCATACGGTTTTCGTCAAACGAAAGAGGATATCTACGACGACGGTTTTTAACCAACTTCAAAAAGGAGGGGTTTAATTAAAATTAAAATAAATTCATTTGAACAATAGAGACTAACACCCATATTCAAAAACATTACTATGAGGTCTCACAGTGCGCGTGGACGCACAGGGTGACACGAACCAATTACAGAGCTCCATTCAACGCTGTGCGTTCGATTTGCTGCTTCACTTAAGCAAGCATCGTTTGTGCATACAGGCGTAGGTATATGTCCTGACTCATCATCATCATCATCAACAGCCCTTTACAGTCCACTGCTGGACTATGAGCCTCCTCCATTATAGTGGAGGGTTTTGCCATAATCCCCACGCTTGGCAGGCGGGTTGGAGATCGCAGTTTAAAAGATTGATGTTTTCCAGTGCTGCTGCCCGTTTTCTGTTTGATGTGTAGTCCCTAAGTCGCCTCTTACGACACCCGCGGGAAGAGTAGGGGTTGGTGACAAATGTATTCTACTCTGCCGTCACCACTCGGCTTTATGATGATAATTCTATCAACAATTTGTGTAAGTAGGTCTATAAACTGATACATTTTAGTGTTTCGTTTCACGCTCTCCTTATAACGGATCTACTTACCTATGCGCGGCGCATCTGAACTTACTTTTACTCAAGCACACTACTTATTTGCTTTGCTACACTTTCTTTGTGTCAATGTACATTTCTATTGACATTTATTGGGGCTTCTTCACGGTTTCAGAAGGAAAAAATCTTCGTGGGTTTTACGCCCGTCGTCACAAACATTACTTACTTATAATGGGGTCTCACAGTGCGCGTGGACGCACAGGGTCACACACGAACCAATCGCAGAGCTCTATTCAATGCTGTGCGTGCGATTTGGTGCTTCTCTAAAGCATCGTTTGTGAATACTTAGGGTGTTAATATCTTTTCTTCCGCCACTTCTTCTTAGCGCCAGCAGATATTATGTTGTCCCGAAGTTCGTTCGTTCGTTCGTTTTAGCCAAATGACGTCCACTGCTGGACAAAGGCCTCCTCCAAGGTTTTCCACAATGCACGGTACTGCGCTGCCCGCATCCAGGCTCTTCCCGAGACCTTAAATATCGATTTCAAGTTAATAAACAAGAAAGTAAATAATTAGAAATTGTCTAACCTATTTCAACACTATTAATGTGTGTGTACTTAAGCGATCGGTTACGAAATCGACTTCAAGTTAATTAAACAAGAAAGTTTTAGATTTTGTAAAAAAATAGTCAGAACTTCCAATTTACTGAAAATATCGATTTTCGATCAATTTACAGTTTAATCGATCCTTTGATCCATAAAACAATCGAAGAAATTGATCTCAGTAGTTAATTATGCGATGGCTTATCGGTCATATAAGTCACGGTCTATCGTTTCTCTTATCAGAATAATTAAGTAAGTACGTACTAACATGGGCTTTTCAAGGCGAGAGTGAATAGGTACTTACAGGGCAGATATGTACCATCCTAGACTGCATCTCACTTAACACCAGGTGCGATTGCGGTCAAATACCTGCCTTGTCTTACATAAAAAAATGATATATAAAGAAACGGATAAGAATTTAAAAAATGTAAATGCATATACGCATTGATTATTTCCAATTTCTATTAATTGTTAATTACATATAAATATTTATAAGTTTTTATAACATTACTTAGGATATTGTTTCCTCGATATTTCTTTGCCGCATTTCCTTTTATCATGATACTAGCTGTGCCCGCGACTTCATCATCATCATCATCATTTCAGCCACAGGACGTCCACTGCTGAACATAGGCCTCCCCCAATGACTTCCACATCGCCCGGTTCCTGCTACCTTTATCAGGCCGTCGGTCCACCTTGTATTGTAGACTTAATTCCCGTTTTTGCAACATTATTCTTTACTGCTCCGCCCCTATTGGCTGTAGGGTGATGTTATACAGCCTAAAGCCTTCCTCGATAAATGTGCCATCCAACACAAAAACAGTTTTTCAAATCGGACCTGTAGTTCTTGAGATTAGCGCGTTCAAACAAACAAACTCTTCATTTATAATATTAGTATAGATTGGATTCTAATTTATATGTATTGTTATATGTACTTACAGTTAAATGGAATACCAAATGGATTACTGCCATGTAATGGAATAATCGTTATAATAAACCAATCAGAACCAGTTGATTATATAAATTAGTAAATAAAACAATAATGTAGGGCATGTACTTGTCATATTATGATACTTGTTTTTTCTAGAAGTTTTTTTTCCTTGCACAATCAAATGAACAAAATGAAAAAAAATGAAAGTCAACAAAACCTATCGAGTGGGGTATTATCTATCCGCGTATCGCGTTAAAACCTGTTTCATCATCATCATCATCATCATTTCAGCTACAGGACGTCCACTGCTGAACATAGGGTTCCCCCAATGATTTCCACAATGCATGGCCGGTTGGTGGCGGCCTGCTTCCAGCGCCTTCCTGCTACCTTTATGAGGTCTTCGGTCCACCTTGTGGGTGGAAAAATTGTTTAAATTAATTTAATTATGCAACGCGAAACTTTAAAATGAATTATTATGACCTATCCAATTTGAAAAAATCAAATCGGACCAGTAGTTTCTGAGATAGCGCGTTCAACTAACCAACTAAACATATTAGTATAGAAATTGTAGTATGAAATTCCATACATTTCGTGAATTACAATATATCGTTTATAATGAATTAATTTTATACTATCGTGACTATAATAATGTTTGGACATACCAGAACGGAGTTATGTTAAATAATTCTAATGCTAAGTTTCACGTTGTTTAAGAAATTATGAAATGCACTTTCACTTATGTGAAAATAGCTACAACGCACCAAATTCTTATGTCCAGTATGTGGGGCAGTGGTTAGTGGTAGACTAGTTAATGACGGCGACTTTGTCTGATGTATTTAGGTCTTTTATATTCTAAAGATGTCGCTGACATAGCCCGACGGATTAGCAAGCTGAAGGGCAATGGGCAGGGCACATAGTACACAGAACTGACGGCCAATGGGACAGCAAGGTTCTGGAGTGGAGGCCGCGTACCGGAAAACGCAGCGTGGGATGACTACCCACAAGGTGTACCGACGACATCATAAAGGTAGCAAGAAGGCGCTGGACGCAGGCCGCTACCAACCGGGCAACATGGAAAGCATTGGGGGAGGCCTATGTTCAGCAGTGGACGTCCTGTGGCTGAGATGATGATGATGATGATGATATTCTAAAGATGTCGTTTGTAACATAAAGACTCATCGCCGACTACAGCCTTTTTTTAGGCCGATAGTTTAGTCGGGCTGTTAATAAGATAAACAAGTAAAGTACGTACCTACATTACACCAATATCGGCTGTTTCCTCATAAAAATTAGTTAAGCTGTCCAAACTTACGGGACAATTCCCACCTCTCGTTCCCACCGCTGCAACTCCTGTGTAGCCAGGATCTACAGCTTGACCGTCAACAACCCAACCAGTGAAGGCCAAGTTTGTCCCGGGGGAAAGTTAAACTGGCATTGGACCCGTAACTTAATTACTAATCAGAAGAAAATAGGAGGAGGTCGAAGATATGATTGTCAAATTAATAAAAATACACACCAAGTTACTTATTTTTGTTTACTAAACGAATCACTGCGCAATTAATGAATGCATCTACCTTGATTAGTAACCCTACCTAGCCAACAATATACTTGGAGTACAAACACAATTAAATTCCTGTACAATTAACTGCTACAGTTGCAACAGTGGACCCCATTATTGACATGCGATCATTGTACACGACGGCACGTTAAGCTCCACACTGTGTACACCCTATGTTGTTGATATAGGTGCTATTTTCCAATAAATATGTAAAGGCTGACGTGCTATGGTCTGCACTTTGTAGGACTGCAGGTTAAGTGGTCTGGTTTTTTGCGTACTTTAACACCCGTATTTACGAACGATGCTTGCTTAAGTGAAGCAGCAAATCGAACGCACAGCGTTGAGCTCTAGCTCTGTGATTGGTTCGTGTGTCTGTGCGTGGACGCATAGGTTGACACACGAACCAATCACAGAGGTCTATTCAACGCTGTGCGTTCGATTTGTTGCCTCACATAAGCAAGCATCGTTTGTGAATGGGCGATAATCAAGGAATTTTAACCACAAAACCATATTATAATCGACAATACCGATACCGACGATATCGATATATTTGCCGACCGCTTGGGTACAATATTAGTATTAATTAATCGACTTTTGTGTAATTAATAACTATAATATGGACATTAATACTAATATCTGGACATAATAATATTTAATACTTATTCTTATTATGTAGGTAATATGACATTCTAAGACAATTATTTATGTATTTAATTTTTGATTTTATTTGACTGATTTGTTATCGTTTTACTTGACAATTGTACACAATATTGACATTTTTAATTGATATTATTTGCACGATTGTACCTATAACTTGTTGGCGCGTTGGATTTTCTGTAAGCCTTCAAGCAGCCTTCTAGAATAAATAAATAAATAAATAAATAAATACGTCCATAAAGTTAATATCATTGCATGTCATCGCGACATGTCGCAAGATTAGTTATTACGTGCGCGTTACGTCACACGTTACGTACGCGGCGCGGCGACGTTACGTTGTATGTCGACTGGTTTTAAATACAATGTTTATTACTGCAGTAATGCTGTGGATATCTTATACTAGCTGCGCCTATGACTTCGTACGTGTGAAAATAGTTTGAATAATATTTCCCGTTTTTGCAACATTTTTCTGCTGTAGGGTGATCTTTTATAGCCTAAAGCCTTCCTAGATAAATTGGGCTATTCAACACAAAGAGATTTTTTCAAATAAGACTATTAGTTCCTGAAATGAGCGGGTTTTGCAACATTTTTCTTTACTTCTCCACCCATATGAGCTGTAGGGTGAAGTTGTATAGTCTGATAAATAAATGGGCTATTCAACACAGAGATATTTTCAAATCGGACAAGTAGTTCCTAAACTGAGCGCGTTCAAACGAACAAACCAACTGTTCAGCTTTATAATATTAAGTAGTTTGGTTATATGTATAGTTTTGAGTTCGTCCCATTTGTGATTTAAACTTTGCTTGCGGGTTCGCTTGGATTTTGATCGTTGATGTCAATTATTACAAATTCAAATTACAATGGTGACCGAGTTTGACAGACAAGACAAATGATTTGAAGAGTGCGTGGATTTTACCTGCCTTGCTCGCATTTATTGCGTGTCATGTAAACTATAAATTACTGTTTTTTATTGAAAAAGAAGCTGACAAAGGTGACTGAGTTTCTTTCGTCACTACTTCTGAGCGCCAGCCCATATGTTGTCCCGAAGTGGTGGTAGGGCAAGCTATATTTGGGTGAATTTCAACAAGTGCATATTTTTGCCTAATTTTGGTGGAAATTGTTATTTGTGTATTTTTATTCTTTAATTATAGATCAAATTTATTGGAAACTTATACTGTTTCTAAAATGATTAAGACATTAAATTTTGTCCAGTAGTTTTTTAGATTTTCTTTACACCAAAATTAAGAGAACACCAAAATTTATANAAGACTAGAAGCCTAATTCCAGCCGTTGTCTTGGCCAAGACAATAGTCGCACTCAAGAAATCTTGAAGTTATGCCCCAAGACAATGGTAAGCAAAAAAGGGCACAATCCTTTGGAAATCACTGAGACAGAGTTAAGATAACGCTTAAGGCAGACTTAAACCCTAATTAAGAGTGTAGTTTTAAGAATTTCTAAACAAGTACTATAATATAACTTGTAGTATGACTGTAGACAAGGAAATAGAGTTGAAGATATCTTGAATACTTATTTAAGAGTAATAATTATTTTTACAGCTAAGGTTTATTTAACTTCATGAAGAACTATGTAAGACACTTTTTATTAAAGAGGAACTTTAATTTTGTAAACATTGTGATCTTTAACACTAAATCAACTTTAGATAAAGGTTAATGAAAATGGCGATTAACTAATTTATATTATGTCTAGAATTAGACCGTGAATGTCATTTTTGCATAGGAAATATAAAACGCATTGTGGTTTCTCGTGTAAAATCAATGGATAATGTTATAAAACAGGAGGGCCTTGAAATAAAACTTAATAAGATAAATTAAATATTACGAAATTGTATTGCATAAAGAAAACTTTGAGGTTATAAAATAAGATTTTATTTTATGCAAACGTTCTTAGACATTTATGCAACTAGAAAAAGTGTAACAAAGACGTACTTCAATTTAAATGTCCTCTTGTTATGATATTATTGGTTAATTTCTGATTTATTTTTTGTTACACATAGCTCATAATGGCGGTAATTCTAATTTATCTCAATGTAGCAAGAGTATAGAAGATTTTTAATTTGTAAGTTTAGTGAAGAAAGAGTTGAGTCAAGTTATACTTTACATAACTAGCATTAGTTTAGAAACATTAGATTTAACTTACACTTAAAATTCACTTGATGAAGTATTACTTAAGTGCATATGGTATCAAGTAGATCTTTAGTTTTATTTAGTTAAAACTATATAGTTTTCATTCTGTCTCAGTCTTGCTTAATTATTGGTCCTGCTATACATTAAAGAACAATTCATTTACTAACTAATTTATTAATTACATGATTTCTCCCTCGGATTGTCCGTGTGGAAGTCGAAAATGGTTCTAATAGGATTTTAATTGGTTTTTACGTTTTTAGTTTTGTTATAACACTAGCGGCCGCCCGCGACTTCGTACGCGTGAATCCCGTTTTTCCCGCTAATTCCCGTTCCCGTGGGAATTTCGGAAATTCCTTTCTTAGTGCACCTCTACGGTACCTAAGCTACGTCTCTTCCAAATTTCAAGTGCCTACGTTTAGCCGTTTAGGCTGTGCGTTGATCTGTCAGTCAGTCAGTCAGTTTCTCCTTTTATATTTAGAAAAAGATATAGGGCGGGTAAATTGCACCACCCGCATATTTCGCTTCAAAGTATTCTTTGAACTTTGTAATTGCGACACTCAGAGATAAGAAATTAAATTTATTGAATATCGGCCATATGATTTTTGCCGTATTAATGAACACAATATGACGTATTTTATTGTGAAAAGTTTTTATTTAATTGTTTTTATGGAATTTTAACAATTTGTGATTTTGTTAAATTTAATCACACAGTGTAAATTTATTAAATGAGAAGATTAAGAAGCATTTTTAAAAATTACTGGTCGATAGGTTACTTTATTTTGAAGAATAAATGTTATTAAAAGTTTTTTTCTAAAACTGATAGTTTAGCCGGAAAAAAATATTTTCCATCCCATTAGTACGCCGGCTGCGCTCGATTCGGATATAATGACGTCACGCGACCTTGCGTACGTTGACTTTTAGCGGCAAAAACGGCCTATGTTTATTACTTAATATCTTCGTAAGTAATGGTCCGATTTGGATAATTCAAAAAGATATATCTTTCTTATGTCTTAAAGATTAACGTAGATACTGGTTTTATTGAATTTTCTACAACAGTACTGATCCTCATTAAGACATGTTATGGTTGTATTTTTTTCTTAAAGAGGCAATTAGTGAATATGTACTTTAAACAAATACAGAAATTCTCGACTTTGACTTATGACACTCTTTTCAAATTGTTTCACCTTATATTTTTAAAGAATCGAAATTCAGAATCCAAATACAGAATTCATTTTATCGAAAAACAACAATTAAAAAAATATGATCAGTCAAAACGAACTCGTTTAAATTAACACATGGACCGCCTTTTTGAACGAATCATTAACATTTAATGAATTGCCAATTCCATCAAAAATTACCTTTTTATCTTGTGAATTGAATATTTGTTTATTATTGCAGCTTAAAAGACAATAATTCCACAATCGCTTTTAAATATGAATGTTCCTACCGATTGAAAACAAAATTAAATAATGTAATAACTAAACAAATATCCATTCTCATAATTTCGTTGGAAGCCATCCTGTTGGACCATAGACAACTGCTACAATAGACTTTACCTAATATTGGGTAACTTTTTTTAAGCATAACAAGGCAGATATTTGACCACAATCAAATTCAAATTTATTTATTTGCATAAAACAGGGTTACAATGGGTCTTTTACATTTTCATGTTTCGAAGTGTCAGTGCCTGTTCAGCCTTAAGTCATAGCACCTGATATTAAGTGGGATGTCTAGGAAACATATCTGCCCTGTAAGTGCCTATATTCTATCCTATCACACGCACGTCACAGAAATATTAATATCGTGATCGTGTTATATTAACTGCAGTTGCAATTAAGTAGAAAAATTCTTCGAGTTTTACACAGCTTAGGCTATCCTCAGCGAAAGTACTAAGTTTATTAGCTCAACCTAATGGGATAAATATTACAGTACCAAGTGTTATGGTTTGCGTATAGGGCANTTTGTGTATTTTATGTATTTTTTTAGTATTGCCTGTTATTTAGCATTGTTACTGTTTTTATTGTATCAAGATATACCGCTTAGTTTAAAAGTTATTATGTTTTCTTTACAATAAGTAATTGGAAGAAAAAAAAATCTATAAAAAAATAAAAAAAAAATTTTGACCTCTTTTTTGTCGATAAAAATAGGTCTAGTTTCATCTATTTTGATATGTACACTTTAACGTGACTCACACTGTATATATAGATAGATAATGTCGTGCCCTGCGTGCCCAAACAACTGCACGCAGGAAGATTCAATGAAGGCTACTGACAACGCCACTCTTGTGGCGGAGTTTTGAGCTGACACTGTAGGTTTGTTGTCGACACGACAAGAAGAATAATAATAAAACAAAAAGGTAGCCCTTGGGGCACTTTACATGTCTCCTTATCTTTTGGGCCCAACCAGCTCTTCGATAAAATGTTCTACTAACTATTTCTAATTAAATTTTCAATTTAGACGTGTGAACACAATTTTATAATACAAAGGTAGAGACTGTCCAATATTTAGCAGACTCCGGCATGAGCACGAGATGACATGCAACAATTTACGGATTGAACCCTATAAGCCACAACAAATCATAACAAAATCCCAACCAATCGTCACGTTCATAGCCCTCATTAACTCAATAGTCCATCAACTCAAGGGGATCAACAAAACATAGCTTGTAAGCTACGTATTGTTGGATCTCTCTCTCTTTTCACGTTTGGTAGCAGACTGTATCCATTAGCAGACTGCAACTAAACGCCCTTGGAGCTCAGAACTTTCGATGTTCAATAAAAACTGTGAGCACATTATTAGGTACTTTAACCAAAATCGAAAAAGTGCCGAAGACAAAAAAAAATACAAAGGTAGGTCTAAACCGATGAAGCAAGATGTGTAGGGTTATTCAATCATTATTATTTATTGCACAAAGTATGTCATATCTTGCCGTGCCAAATTAAGGCTGATTGTCCACCGATGTGCTAAGCTATGCTTTTTATGGCTTGCATTGTCTCGAAGGTAGGCTTTTATAATACTAGAGGCCGCCCGCGACTTCGTACGCGTGGACCCCGATTTTGAAAAACGTTCGTACGTAACGTTCTAAAAGGAACCCCCATGCAAAATTTGAGACTTCTAGCACTTGTGGTTTCTGAGATTTCGGGAGGAGTGTGTGAGTCAGTAAAAAAAAAATATTCCCACCTCTCGTTCCCACCGCTGCAACTCCTGTGTAGCCAGGATCTACAGCTTGACCGGCAATAACCCAACCAGTGAAGGTCAAGTTTGTCCCTGGGGAAAGTTAAACTGTCATTGGACCCGCAACAAAATTAATCAGAAGAACATAGGAGGAGTTTGAAATTAAAGTTCGACTTCCCTCCATTGCAAAAGCGGATGACAGGTGACCAACTAAGTGAGTCAGTCAGTCAGTCAGTGACCTTTCGCTTTGCTTAGCTGCCACTACAGAGCTGGCCTATGGATGACACTCCTCATTAGGCAACACAACCTTTGCCCAGGGCTGTTTCAACACCCTAACCTAACGGATAGAGGTCGCTACGTGACGCTTTGTGTATGCACGACGCATCGTGGTTGATGCATGCCGGTGAACAAGGTCAAGTTGAGTTTTATTTATTTAACTTTATTGCGTGGGACATCCACCCACAAGGTGGACCGACGACATCATAAAGGTAGCAGGATGGCGCTGGACGCAGGCCGCTACCAACCGGGCAACATGGAAAGCGTTGGGGGAGGCCTATGTTCAGCAGTGGACGTCTTATGGCTGAGATGATGATGATGATGATGAACTTTATTGCATAAAGAAAAGTATGATTAGTGGACAGCATTAATTGCTAGGCAATCTTAAGGCAATAAATGTGACAAAGCCCAGCGACATAGAATTTGTGGAACGCTGGTAGGTACACTTGGTATACTCGTACATCTCACCTCAGTTGATGAGGCGCACTTAGGACTATTCTAGTATCAGCTTTTATCTTAGTACTTGTCTTTAACCACCTCTGTGGTCTAGTGGTAAGACCACCTGCTTCAGACGCAGAGGTCCCGGGTTTGATTCCCAGTGGGGGCAGATTTTTTTGTTCGGTTTGGTTGGTGGTAGGGCTTGTTCTAAGTCCGCCTGTCTAGCTACCACCATCTTACCTAAGTCTGTCGCCATAACAACGTTAACAGCTTTGTTGTGTTCCGGCGGTTGAGGTAAGATAGCCAGTTCCTCCGTGGTTGAGGATTCCGGGTGAAGCTCGCTTCCACCTTCGGCCTGATCGTCACTTACCATCAGGTGATATACAGGCCAAGAGCTTCCTCGTTGTGGATAAAAAAAAGTTCATCACAAGGGTTAGGTCCTAGATATACATAGATACATTGTAAAGAGTCCCTTTTGGGGTACCTTCCTTTTTTGACGTTCAGAGTCAGGGCAAACTTTCCCCCGGGACAAACTTGACCTTCATTGGTTGGGTTTTTGTGGCGGTCAAGCTGTAGATCCTGGCTACACAGGGTTGCAGTGGTGGGAACGAGAGGTGGGAATAGTTCCGTTCAGAGACAGGGTAGGGTAGATATAAATGACTTACACTGAACCGTCCCAGCTATGACATTGTCGGGAGGGCGGTACTTTTATAGTCTATCCAATATAGCTTGATTAGAATGACGGCTGTCAAACGAATGTGACTAGTGATGGGTATGTTTCGTACGGTTCACATAGATGTATCGATAAGTTTTCGAAAAAATGATATGAAAAAATGCACCCAATTTTTCTTCATATATCTTTATTCATAAAAAATACAATTATGATTTAAATTTAAAGACAGTAAAATTTAAAATTCATGTCAAGGGTGTACAACGGCTAAGTCGTAGTCATTATCATCAGTGTTCTTCAGTGGTTTTTTCCTCTCGCTAGAGGGCGGTGGACATCTCATCTAGAGCAACGGTGCTATGAATACCCAAAAAATTACCGGTGATTGATTTCCGATGTTTGATTATTTAAGAATGAAATGTTTTTTGGTTTTTAATAGTGAACATTTAGAAAACGTATAACTTGACTTAAATATGTTAAAAAATTAGTTAGAAAAAAAAATTGTTAAATAAATGTTTAAAAAATAGTTTTAATTTAATATGACATTTGTCGATATGTCCCAACACTAACATTTTTGTAACTCGAGATAACCTTGTAGAGACGTCGTTAATACTCTAGCTTGATTTTTATAATTTCGAACTACTACTTATTGGTGTAATTTAACGCTGCATTTACACGAAATTATCATTTTTATTGGAAGCACTGTCGTCGAAAATATTGTTTGTAGGTCAGACGTGAATTATTTCTTGTCCGCCAATATTTAGCTCTCATTGATCGCGACTACAAAGTTATGTCGTTACTTTTGATGACAGCTGTCATTCTAATCAAGCTATGTTGGATAGACTATAATACTGGATTATTAGTTCCGATTATCGCCACGTTGGACAACCATATAAGTAACTAGCGGCCGCCAGCGACTTCATACGCGTGGATACTGTTTTACCCCTTTAGAGGTTGAATGCAAAATCCCGTCTTAGTGAGCACCTACGATCTAAAAGGAACCCCCATGCAAATTTTGAGACTCCTAGCACTTGTAGTTTCTGAGATTTCGTGATGAGTGAGTCAGTCAATCAGTGACCTTTCACTGTTAGGTATAGATATAGATTATGGCATTTACAGGGGGGCGCTACTATCAATACTATCAATCCTTAAATAAATACTAAAACCCAGTAAAACTCATTTATTTCTGTAAGTAGGCTTTTAAAAAGCACTTTTACACGTCCCAGTATTAACCCTACCACTGCTTCAGGACAACAAATGGGCCCGTGCTGAGAAGAAGCAGCGCAAGAAACTCAGACACTATTGTCAGCCTCTTTTTCAAAGGTTTACTTAGAGGTTTTCAAAATACATAGTTTACTGTTTTGTTACTTTTTGATTTTTGCCACTTATTGAGTTCACTTGAAGTTTCAAAATCTTTGGACTATACGCGTGGTTTTCCTAGAAATGCTTTGCGATTTGAACCATCCTATAAATAAGCAGACACACATTAAATTATGTACTTTGGCAGAATATGACCTCATCTCTATGGGGTGTGTTAAGATACACATCTGTTACAAGGCTGTAGCATTTTTTGCAATCAGATGGTTTCAACAGAAACGTGTCTGATATTTGATATGTGCTTATTTATATTCTGATTATGGAATCAGATTAGATTTATACAACTAAGATATAAGTAGATTTATGGGATTTTCGTGTGTAGAGTCATCCATTTTGTTCGAATATATTACAAGGTTTTTTTGCACGACTGTGTGCAGAAGATAGTTTTTAAAATTATTTGTTAATTTTTCAAGTTTATAAAAAGCACCACACCACGGGGCCAGTTGTTAATCCGAGTGCTCCCGAGAGTCGGTCAAGACCCTCGTCTTCGGCTTGCCGAAGTGGAAACCGAGAGGGTCTGCAGGACTTTCACCTCTGGCTTGCCTTAACCGGCCGGCCAGAGTGGAGTCGCTAGAGCTATATGCTCCAGGGGTGGAAGTGTTAAAGGGCATAACGCCGCGAGTAACTTCGGAGAAAGCGCAGCACACCTCTCTACACCCCTGAGCTGGCAGACGCCAATGTTGCCCCTTAGTCCAGTCTATACGACTTACGCCAGGGGGGCCATTTCGTCGCTAGCTAGTCACCGCCTGCCATTTTTACCCGACTACGGCAAAGCAAAAGGAGGGTTATGAGTTTGACAGGCTATGTATGTATGTATGTATGTATGTATGTTCATGTGTTCCCTCGTAACTTCTAAACTACTTATCAGAATTCGACAAATGACATATCATTAGAAGCGTCTTAATTGTCCGCTGGTTATAGGCTATATGGGGTTTCACAAAATCGAATGTGGCGCCCTCTAGCGGACAAAACATACAGAGTAAAAAAATAAAGTTAAGATAAATATGCCGTGTTTGGTATCATTTGAAAGCGCTTTACTTGTACTAGCATTTGCTTGTGACTTTACCTGTATTCATGGGCTGATTGCATATAATTCAGATCTTTTCGTTCATAGCTTCTTTACTACTTATTAGTTCATCAATTTAACTTTTGTTAATACATATTATGCGCCACAAATACACTTTAACACCAAAATAGTACAAATAATAAAAAGTAAAAAAACTAAAACCCAACTACGACAAAAAACGACGCTGAAAAAGTATAAAACAAGATTTTCAGAATACTGAACTGAACGAAGTTGCCAATGTAGTTGATTGAATAACAAGCGATCTCAGCAATTATTTTGTAATACTTGTTTCATTTACCCCTTGGTCATTTGGGAAAGTTCAACATGAAAGCGTTATTGGCTTATGATAAGCGCAGTATAATTGTATTATTACTGCGCATTTAAAGTTTTGATAAATTATTTTGATTCACACTCCCACTCATAAATGCAGTAAGTTGTAAAGATACGGCGCATATATTACGTTGTAAGAACTAAAATTTAAATCAATCATTTAACACATGTACCGTAAGTAACGAAAACTACTGATAAACGCAGTAAGGAACAATCATACTGCATTCATGGGTAGTAAGTATCGAACGAAATCTTAGTTAATCCATAACATAAACAGTTTTTTGATAATTTTAAATACAAAATATTAATTAAAATACAAAAACCTCATATCAAAATAAACTTTGAGTTTAGCTCTATAAGCCCATATATTTTTTTTTACAAATATTTGCGTAACTAATTGTAGACACCCCAAAATAAAATTTCAACTTTGATCGCGTTTTTCTCGAAACTGTTCGCGTGTTACTTACTGCGTTTATAAATTGTGCGGCAGTATAGTCCACGAACGCCAAGCATAGTGGCAAGTTATACTCCTCAGTCTTCTGATTTATATTAACTGATTGATTCGCCCGACGGACGGATTAGCAAGCTGAAGTGGCAATGGGCAGGGCACATAGTACGCAGAACTGACGGCCGATGGGGCAGCAAGGTTCTGGAGTGGAGGCCGCGTACCGGAAAACGCAGCGTGGGACACCACCTACAAGGTAGACTGACGACATCATAAAGGTAGCAGGAAGGCGCTGGACGCAGGCCGCTACCAACCGGGCAACATGGAAAACATTGGGGGAGGCCTATGTTCAGCAGTGGACGTCCTATGGCTGAGATGATGATGATGATGATGAGGTTCTTTTGTAATCATTTGAGATGTTCAATGAATGACGATGTGTTAGGAACTTAGGATGCTCTCAGTTTCTTATGTTCCTATTTTCTTAACACCAAAAACTTTTTTCAAGTAGTTAGAATTAGATTTTAAATCGGAAATAATTCCTACAAAAGATTTTGTTGCTTTAATGGCTTCATTGGTTGCCCATTAAGACTCTCCTAGGTTTTCGACTTCGACGGAGTTGTGCTTAAGTGGTGGGGCCCCCCGAAAGGGGCGAAACTTCTCCATTGAGTTTATTTATGTGCTATAAAATTGGATATTTATTTTGGTTATATTCGTAACAATTCTGGATTCTATACAATAAAAAAAATCAAATTCTTTAATTTGCTACAAAACAGCACTGCTGCACAGGGTGTTTGACGGAAGGTTAGACAAACTTCGTGGCTGTATAGATAGGGTCATTTTAAGAATACGAGTTCGCCCATTTGAACCTAAGTGAGCTACTTTTTTGTAATTGGTATTTTTGTTTTTATTTATTTTAGGTGCGTGGATCCCATTTTACCCCCTTCATCTATCTTACGCGGTATAGATTTTTTTATACAAATGTTTTTTCCCGCTAACTCCCGTTCCCGTGGGAATTTTGCAATATCCTGTTGTAACTAAGCTTTAAGTTTACTAAGGTACCTGCATGCCAAATTTCAAGCGTCTATCTTACGCGGTTTAGATTTTTTCATACAAATGTTTTTTCCCGCTAACTACCGTTCCTGTGGGAATTTTGCAATATCCTGTTGTAACTAAGCTTTAAGTTTACTAAGGTACCTGCATGCCAAATTTCAAGCGTCTAACTTAAGCGGTTTAGATGGCGAACATATATTCTTAAAATGACCTTACCTATACACCCACGAAGTTTGTCTAAACTTCCGCCAAATACCCTGTATACAATTGAAGTATTCAAATCCATTTTTGTACGTCAATAGGAAAAATTCTTGAGATTATAGTTCCAGAAAAAAACATACTGTGGTGGAGGTGAATGGTTTATGGAAACACCATGCCAACCAACTTCATCATTGTAGTCGGGACTTGTTGTAACTCAAAATCCTGTATATGTATTTAATAAAAAAAAATCCAGATTTTTCGAGTCAACATACAGTTTAGTTTTTAGAGGGGGGGAACTTAAACTTTAAACTTTAATATTTTGCAAACGGATCCCAAAATCGTAAAATAGTGAAAACCCCTAAGCCATTTAAAAGACCTATCCAACGATACCCTACACCAGTGTTTTTCAACCTGTGGGTCGCGACCCCCTGAGGGGTCGCCATGCCTCTGTAGGGGGGTCGCGAGAGGTCGTAAAAACTAGCTCAGTAAAGTTATAATGATAGATTTATCCGAAATCTAATAATTATCCAAATGCACAAAATGTTGTATGGATTGAAATATTCGGTACCTACAACATTTTTGTGCCATTATAAAATGTATGAAAAAAAAGCGAACGGTCGGGGGGTCGCGAAATATTTTTTCATACTAGAGGGGTCGTGTCATGAAAAAGGTTGAAAAACACTGCCCTACACGATGGGGTAAAAGATGAAAAAAATTTCATCCCCACATTTTACATGAAGGAAGCTACCCTAAAAATTTTTTTTGTAGGCTGCCGCGACACAAGCACAGCTTAGTGCAGCAGCCGCTAGATAAACAGACTGTTAATTTTTTGTTGGCAAATAAAATACTTTACTTTACTTTTCAAATTTTATTCCACCACTTTGTCGGCGTGACTAATATACATACCTCCACAAAATTACAGCTCTCTAGTGCCAATAGTTTCCAAGCAAAACCTCTGATGGACAGACAGACGGACATGACGAAACTATAGGGGTTCCTTGTCAGGACTACGGAACCCTAAAAAGTTAGACTGAACTACGGAACGGAACCTTTTAAAGGCCTAAATCGGTTAAGTTTTGGACAAGGAATCAGGAGACTACGAATCGATGATTTTTTGTAATTTTAATAGGTAGGTATTTTCAGTCCAAGTTGCAGTTGCCTCTATCGTGCTTTGCGGGGGGAGGTTTGAGGCTTGCGCGACAGCAATAGATTTTAGAAATAAATAATTATTTTCCATTTCTCTATGCCATGATATTTCAAACAAAACAAAGTTTCAAGTGGACATGTGTTTTGCCATAGATATCTAGAGAGACGAGAAATTCACACACACAAAGTAATCAAAATAAAAACAATATGTCGCGAAGAGTGTGTGTCATGCACACACATTGCATTAAGTGCTACTATTCGTTCACATACCAGGTTGCAAGTAATGTACGTACAACCAGGCCTGTTCATCTCCGCGAGTTTACATCGAAAACAAAACACGCACGATGGCCCACCTACAGGATACTATTCGACAAGGCCTCACATACGAGCGAACATTGACTCACGCACGCGTATTCTTGTGTATGATGGAAGAAAATAAAGAAAATGGTGTACTAAATACTGTGCAGTATTTAACTGCCTAAATAAGAATAAAAACACAGAATGTACTTTTTTAAGTTGCCTCAAGACACTGAGAGGTAAATAAGTAGTTAATATTATTCATGATAATTCATGCTAAATCATTTGTATTTCCTCCGCCATTTTCCGCAGTTTGGCACCTCACGTCACATCATTTTACCGAAGTCAGCCCTATAGCTTCGGCGCAGTGCCGATCACTGACGTTTGTCAACAAAATGGTGCTTGAATCTTGAGACAGGCTAAATTACACCATATTGTTAATGACATTGAGCATAATTTTTTTAAATACCTTCGCGAAGTAAAACTTCTGTACGTAGTACTTATTATTATTCTGTGGTACAACTACAACACCACTACTACCTAACCTACATACGCAGTGACGTGCGATTGAATGAATTATGTTAGTGTGAATGTGCTCATTATCCACTGCGGTATCGCCGGTATCACTACTCAACGTTCGAATAATCTTTAGTACTACCACAGAATAATAATAAGTACTACGTACAGAAGTTTTACTTCGCTAAGATATTTAAAAAAATGTATGCTCAATGTCATTAACAATATGGTGTAATTTAGCCTGTATCAAGAGTCAAGCACCATTTTGTTGACAAACACAAAGTGATCGGCACTGCGCCGAAGCTATAGGGCTGACTTCGGTAAAATGATGTGACGTGAGGTGCAAAACTGCGGAAAATGGCGGAGGAAGTACATGATTTAGCATGAATTATCATGAATAATATTAACTACTTATTTACCTCTCTGTGTCTTGAGGCAACATAAAAAAGTACAATTCTGTGTTTTTATTATTATTTAGGCAGTTAAATACTGCACAGTATTTAGAACACCATTTTCTTCCATCATACACAAGAATACGCGTGCGTGAGTCAATGTTCGCTCGTATGTGAGGCCTTGTCGAATAGTATCCTGTAGGTGGGCCATCGTGCGTGTTTTGTTTTTGATGTAAACTCACGGAGTTGAACAGGCCTGGTACTACGCAAGCAAATGTAAACTGTTTGACATAATGATGTCACTGCTGTTATCATTGCTGTCGCGAGCAGTGTTCTGTTTTTGAGCATATTGCATATTGCTGCCACACAAGCCCCGCCCCCTTTTTACCCGACTACGGCAAGCAAAAGGAGGGTTATGATTTTGACAGGCTATGTTTGTATGTTCATCTGTGGATCTAAACAAAGTGCAAATTATAATCGCAAACCAGTCGAAAAGTGGTCGAAAAGCCCCTTTTTTGTATGGAGTTTTGACGGATTCGATTTTCGATTCGATCAAAAAGTGCGTTTTGTCTAGGGGGGCTGTTCCCTCGTAACTTCTAAACTACTTATCAGAATTCGACAAATGACATATCATTAGAAGCGTCTTAATTGTCCGCTGGTTATAGGCTATATGGGGTTTCACAAAATCTAATGTGGCGCCCTCTAGCGGACAAAACATACAGAGTAAAAAAATAAAGTTAAGATAAATATGCCGTGTTTGGTATCATTTGAAAGCGCTTTACTTGTTACTAGCATTTGCTTGTGACTTTACCTGTATTCATGTGCTGATTGCATATAATTCACATCTTTTCGTTCATAGCTTTTTTACTACTTATTAGTTCATCAATTTAACTTTTGTTAATATTATGCGCCACAAATACACTTTAACACCAAAATAGTACAAATAATAAATAAAAAGTAAAAAAACTAAAACCAAACTACGACAAAAAACGACACTGAAAAAGTATAAAACAAGATTTTCAGAATAGATAAACGACACTGAAAAAGTATAAAACAAGATTTTCAGTATAAAACAAGATTTTAAATAAAGAACTGAACAAAGTTGCTAATGTAGTTGCATAGTAATTTTCATGTTTGGAAAGACGTAGTCACACGTTACATATACCTACCTACCGTAGCACTTAGACAACGTGTGACTACGGTTTTCCAAACATGAAAATTACTATGCAACTACATTAGCAACTTTGTTCAGTTCAGTATTCTGAAAATCTTGTTTAATACTTTTTCAGCGTCGTTTTTTGTCGTAGTTGGGTTTTAGTTTTTTTACTTTTTTCACATCTCCCTTTAGTTTCTGTGGTCTGTGGGTTTTTCTAACGCCCTTGGTCAAAACCACTTTTGACTGATTTTTGCAGTTAAAAGTTCTTTTGACAGATTTTATTTGGGTTTCAACTGTAATGTAACAATAAATGTAATATAATATTTTATACATTTTCGGATTCGATCCCCATTCCGAATTAAACAGCAAAACTAGCTTAACTTAAAATGCGCTCTAAAATATTAATCAAATAAGCAGATAACATAATGCGTTGAAATGAAGAGAGCTGGCAAACTCGTTTAAAATGATGTTTAGTGAGAGAAGCAATTAAGATCATATTGTACATAGGTGAGGGCGGCGAGCGAGCGGGCCGCCCGCCCACGGGCCCGGCCGCCCGCCCCACGCGCCGGGAGCCGAGATCACTTCGCAGCGGACTCTTGCTCCGGCCGCTCGCACTTAGTTTCGAGTTCCACTGTTCCGCGCAGTTCGAGGACTCGCGTAAGAAATTACGTCTCGAGACTTCAGCCGAACGCACGACTACTTCTAAATAATTTTCAACGTTAATTGAATTGAAATTTCGTTTACGGAGACGTTTGTAATCAGATTTTTATTTTGAACTAGAAACTTTTATTAGGTACCTACTTTGAATTTGAATCTATTCAGTTATACTTACATCATCGACACTCCATAATAGTCTAGAACTAATCATAGAAGGTGATTAAGACATTTTTAAAATTATTATTACTTAATCAAAACTTTTAAAAAATCTATCAGCGGTACTTCTTCAGATATCTTTAGAAAGTCCCGTTGAATTCTGATTTGTAACGCAAATACTGAAAAGTTTTGCGTTACCGCCGGGCAGCAGCCCGCTTGCTTAGTGGCGCGCGCACTGCTGAGGGACAGCACCCTCTCGTCAGCCGTGTCGGCGGCTTGGAATTAGAAAGCAGCTTTCGTTAGTTTTGAATATCGCGCGTACCTAACGAGACTGCATTAAGTTTACACTTGCATGATGTTCAAGTTTCCACTTTGAATGGATTTCCTCAAATTATCTTAATTTTTTAGTAGTAATATTGAATCGAAGTTTTATAAGGTCAGTCTGAAAGTTTGATAAGCTTCACTGAGCAAAAGTGCATTCGAGTTGACACCGCTAGGCCGCGGAGCTCGCGCACGCAGCGCCCGGGTAAATCCGCGAAACAGTAAAAAACTTATGTTCCGATCGATTAAAAAAAAACTGTTGTAGTTCTGGTAAATTAAACTTCTGAATAACGATTCGTACAAGTTTCNTTTTTACCCGACTACGGCAAAGCAAAAGGAGGGTTATGAGTTTGACAGGCTATGTATGTATGTATGTATGTATGTATGTTCATGTGTTCCCTCGTAACTTCTAAACTACTTATCAGAATTCGACAAATGACATATCATTAGAAGCGTCTTAATTGTCCGCTGGTTATAGGCTATATGGGGTTTCACAAAATCGAATGTGGCGCCCTCTAGCGGACAAAACATACAGAGTAAAAAAATAAAGTTAAGATAAATATGCCGTGTTTGGTATCATTTGAAAGCGCTTTACTTGTACTAGCATTTGCTTGTGACTTTACCTGTATTCATGGGCTGATTGCATATAATTCAGATCTTTTCGTTCATAGCTTCTTTACTACTTATTAGTTCATCAATTTAACTTTTGTTAATACATATTATGCGCCACAAATACACTTTAACACCAAAATAGTACAAATAATAAAAAGTAAAAAAACTAAAACCCAACTACGACAAAAAACGACGCTGAAAAAGTATAAAACAAGATTTTCAGAATACTGAACTGAACGAAGTTGCCAATGTAGTTGCATAGTAATTTTCATGTTTGGAAAGGCGTAGTCACACGTTACTTAAACCTACCTACCGTAGCATTTTGACAAGTAGTCCGAGACTATGAACCAGGCAGGTGACCCGTAGTTTCCATCCATAGCCCTGATCCATTCTTCAATAACTGCAATAGCTCCTGTGCACAGGCTGGGGATGGTCTTTGTCTACATCCCATGATATAGTCAGAGGCTAGATCCAGCATGTGCACCACTTTCACTTTTGTCGATTATTTTGCGCTTAAAACGGCCTCTACGTGTTGGATCTGTATCCCCACGCAAGCCTTATAAAGGACCGGGCCACTTTTGACCCGTGAGCTCCAAAGCGTACAACAAATAATAATAAAGGATATTAGCCTTTGTCTGAGTAGTGTAGTGTCGAAGTAAAGTCATGTCGATATTCAGTAGTGTCGGAGTAACGTAATGTCGAAGTAACGTAATGTCGAAGTAACGATTGTCGGAGTAGCATTTTATAGCCCACCACAAACTATAATAATTTGGTAACCAAATCGTACCTATATTTAGGACGCCACTTACGTGCGTTAGGCTTAGGACGTTACGTGCGACTATTATGACATTTATAATGTTAGCAACATTCTTTTCCGGACAAAGCGTAGTTAATCTATATTTAATTTGCCCAAAAGTAGGCGAGTACAAACAATTTATGAACTAAAGTGGGACAGAAAGTACTTCAATTGTTTCCCAAATTATAACTTGTAGGGCACAGTTGACGTCACATCACACGGTATTTTTGTTGCAAAATTGGCCAAGAGCGTGTAGGGTTCCGTAGTTGTCCGTCGTTAACACAATATATTTCAGAAGCAAGCAATTACTTCATCTAAAGTTACTTTTAATATTTTCTTCTAAAATTTTAATTAGGTAGGAAATTTTAAAATACATGAGTAAACAACTATTACTCTTAAACTAACTAATCAATCTTAACCGTTATAGTTTTCTTTGAAAGTTCATAAAAAGCACTTTTATTATAAATTTTTTCAGATTTTTTAAGCCAACAGTTTAGTTTTTAGAGCGGGGGGACGCCCTACTCGAACAAAAACTGGCACATGATAAAGATAAAGATATTTTTATTTATCAGAACATGTGTGACAATACAGAAATATATTTTTGGTGTTAGTAGGTTTTGTTAGTATCAACATGTCTTACCGATATTCGGCGTGTAAAAATTATAATTTGTCTGTTTTTATAAAACTTTATTTATTTATGTAACTTAATTTTTTTGCAAACGGATCCCTAAATCGGAAAATAGTATTTGATACTAAGCCATTTTAAAAGACCTATCCAACGATACCATACAAGATGGGGTAGAAGATGAAAAAAAAAATATCCCCACTTTACATGTAGGGGAGCTACCCTACAAAAGATTTTTAGTTGGCCGATTGGGTTGGGCTGTTATCAGTATGGAGATGTATGAAAGTGCGCACATTATACCGATTTGGTATCGGCCGATTCTTGATACAAATTAGAATCAGGTCCAACTATCGGTCAACTAAAAATCGGTGATCTGCGCCTAGACTTCGTTCGTTTCAGCCGAAAGACGTCCATTGCTGGACAAAGGCCTCCCCCAAGGATTTCCACAAAGACCGGTCCTGCGCCGCTTGCATCCAGGTACCTCCCGCGACCTTCACCAGATCGTCGGTCCACCTAGTGGGAGGCCTGCCCACGCTACGTCTTCCAGCTCGTGGTCGCCACTCAAGAACTTTCCTGCCCCAGCGGCCATCAGCTCTTCGAGCTATGTGCCCCGCCCACTGCCACTTGATTTTAGCGATTCTGCGGGCTATGTCAGTCACTCTGGTTCTCCTACGGATCTCCTCATTTCTGATTCGATCACGCAGGGAAACTCCGAGCATAGCACGCTCCATCGCTCTTTGGGTGACCTTGAGCCTTCTTATGAGGCCCATAGTAAGCGACCACGTCTCAGATCCGTACACCATCACTGGCAACACACACTGGTCAAATACTTTTGACCAATAGTCGCCTAGACTTAAACTGCATAAAAAGTGATAAATAATCATAAAACAATAATAAAAGTTGAATAAATACCTGAATAAGCAGTTTCTTACCTAAAGTTTTTTTGTACATATTCAAGTTATTTTATTAGTGTTTATTTCAAGAAGTAGGAGCTTGTGTGACTTCATATCGAAAAAACACGATCAAGGTTAAAAAACGTCTATAAAACGCGTGCTCCAGATATATGAACTACTTCTGTTATTACATAAGCTTTTTGCAAACAACTCGCGATTTCAATTAAATACGGATTTTTCTGTTATATTGATTTAACCAACTTTGATAAAATTTAAGTGGGTGGAATATATCTTATCAAACAAGGATTTTTTGGAATCGTTTCGTAATTTATAGAGTTCTGTGGTAAAACATATCAAATAAAAAAATACATGTAAAGCCTGGTCCGTGAGCACGTAGAATTTTGTCCAATGACCCCTAGCTACCCATCCTTATCGCTCGCGTGTAATTATATTGCTGTCGCGACTGTGCGAAGGGCGCCCGCAGTGAGTGTGTGAGCGCGACAGCAACATAAATACGCGCGAGCGATAAGGATAGGTAGCTTGGGGTCATTGGACAAAATTCTACGTGCTCACGGACCAGGCTTTAGAATAATTGAGTTCTCTTTAAAAAAAAAAAGATTTGGAGTGATATATTTAACTATTGTTCATCACCATCTCAGCCATAGGACACTGCTGAACATGGGCCTTTCCCAATAATTTCCATTGGCCGTTTGTTTGCCATCTTGTCTGCATCCAGCGTCTTCCTGCTACCTTCATGAGGTCGTCGGTCCACCTTATGCGTGGATCCCACGCTGCGCTTTCCGATACGTGGTCTCCACTCCAGAACCTTGCTACCCCATCGGCACTAACTAGGTATTGTTAACCATTGAAAGAGCTGACAAAGGTGACTCAGTTTCTTCTCATCACACTAGCTCACTTGTCCCGACGCAGCGGTAGGGTTAAAGTTAAAGTTAATACTGGAACTTGTAAAAAGAGAAGCCTCGCTACATATTGTTCAGACTTTCGTCTTGAGCGTTGAGGCATGGCTAGGTGTGTTATAATACTCCACCATCAGTCAAGCCTGCTCAGAAAGTCTTATGAAGACGAATGCGGGCGATGATTAGTGAGTACAGTCGGGGGACAACAGCCAGTTCATTTGTCATTTTCTTTTATGGTGGGTTGGCCTAATAATAAAGGAATTTAACAGCCAGCTCGTTTGTTGTTTAACATGGGGTTCCCTGATAAAGTGTGAAAATACAGATTTATAACATGAATCCTGCAACTAGAATGACAAGAAAGTTTAATTTGATCGAAAAATATTTGTGTAAAAGTTTCGTTCGTTTCAGCCAAATGACGGCCACTGTTAGACAAAGGCCGCCTCCAAGTTTGGCATTTTTCTGCGTTTTGTTTCATGTATTGAACACGAGTAAATTGACTAAGTAGTTACATTATTCTTCGCATGGTCTGTAACTGTGTCAAAGTTCAAGTATGGACGTGACGAAAATAACTCGTTGAATCAAAATATGCTCTCCAAACAAATTTTTGGCTTGGCTTCACCCGCGTGAAATTTTGTCCGTCACAGAAAAACTTTATCGCGCGCTTCCTATAAAACTATCAAAACTATCCTATATCCTTTCCCGAAACTCAAACTATCTCTATGCGAAATTTCATCAAAATCGGTTCAGTGGTTTAGGCGTGAAAAGACCCAGACAGACAGAGTTTCTTTCTTATTTATAACTAGCGGCCGCCCGCGACTTCGTACGCGTGGATCCCGTTTTAACCCATGGAGTTTCGAAAATCCTTTCTTAGCGGATGTCTACGTCATAACATCTACCTGCATGCCAAATTTCAGCCCGATCCGTCCAGTGGTTTGGGCTGTGCGTTGATAGATCTACGCACTATGTCAGCCAGTCACCTTTGAGTTATTATATTTAGATATAAGTAGGGATAAAGTCCCCAAATTCCTGACAATTACACACATACTCACACTACGTACAAGCTGTTCTCCCTGCGCTGCGACACGTCGTTACAATTTCTACAGTTTCCGCACTAATTACCATCGCAATCGTGCCGGCGCGCGTCGCTTGCACGCGTAGGGTAGGCTTTCGTGGGGTTTCACCGGATTTATCACCTACCCTCACCGGTGTATTCACCGCCAGGAACTACTCACTAAAGGTCGAAGGACGAGGATACCCACTAAAGCCCGACGGTGTCCACCGGAGCCCAAAGAAACGGAGCCGCGAGTTACGCCCGTATTCACAAACATTACTATGAGGTCTCACAGTGCGCGTGGACGCTCAGGGTGACACACGAACCAATCACAGAGCTCTATTAAACGCTGTGCGTTGTGTGCTTCACATAAGCAAGCATCGTTTGTAAATACGGGCGTTATTGTCCTAACTTAGACATTCGGCCGCAGCTCTGTCCCATAACGGTGTCTTTTAATTTTTAAATGTTTTTGGACAATGTCCACTACAAACTGATGAACGGAAACTCTTCTTATTTTTTTATGTAGCACTAAACAGTTATTTGACTGCAATCGCACGTGATTTGCGTGAGATGCAGTCTAGGATGGTACATATCTGCCCTGTAAGTACCTTACTTACACTCTCGTCTTGAAGAGGTCCTCACTCACTCATCACGAAATCTCAGAAACTACAAGTGCAAGTGCTCAAATTTCCTTCTAGAACGTAGGTGCTCCCTAAGACGGGATTTTGCAAAATTCAACCCCTAAAGGGGTAAAACGGGATCCACGCGTACGAAGTCGCGGGCGGCCACTTGCGCCCGTATTCACAAACGATGCTTGCTTAAGTGAAGCAGCAAATCTAACGCAAAACTTTGAATAGAGCTTTGTGATTGGTTCGTGTGTGACCCTGTGCGTCCACGCGCACTGTGAGACCTCATAGTAATGTATGTGAGTTTAAGAGTTAGGCCCAGAACAGACGGTGAAACGCAACTGCAACGAAACTGCAACTGCTAGTTACTTTTGAGTTGCATCTAAGTTTCTGCCATAGCGTCCGTTGAGAGACCACACATGACGCGACCAGTTCGAAACTTTCTGTTTCAGTTTCATTCATCAGAATCATCAGAAAGTTGCAGTTTCGTTGCAGTTGCGTTTCACCGTCTGTTCTGGGCCTTAGTCTCTTAAAGAGATTCCCAGCGAAATTTCCATCGTTTGATACCTGTCATAAATTGATCGTGTTTCTATAATTCTACGCTACCAAACAACCTTACTAGCGAGCTGCGCATGCGCGTTGTTGTGACAACCGAGCCGATGTTATCATAACACCATTGTGCTCGGTTGAGTCACAAGATCGTCTGTCTGTGTAGTAGGTACTTGATGTTCGACCCGGCTTATGAAGATTTTAAACTTTGGCAAAATTACGTTCATTATGCAGTAGGTGAACATGACCTACCGATGATCTGGTGAAGTTTGCGGGAAGTGCCTGGATATGGGCAGCGCAGGACCGTAGTGGAAATCCTTGGGGAGGCCTTTGTCCAGCAGTGGACGTCATTCGGCTTGACTTACATCTTGACATTTTGGCAGCAGTATGTACCTACATCGTGCAAGCAAATTCCGTGTAGTTTGGGAGAATATAATCTTTTTCTTCGTAGGATGTCGTAAGGGGGCGTCCATTAATTACGTGAGACAATTTTGGCTATTTTTTAACCCCCCCGCCCCCCTTGGTGAGATTTCATGAGATTTTGCCAGACCCCCACCCCCTAATCTCAAGTGAGATTTTCCAAAATGCCTATGTGCAATGTAAATGAGATAATCCATGCTTCGAAAATATTAGATTTTATAATAAAAAACCAGATCTGCGTAAAAGAAAATACTTTTAGTACAATTTTTAAGCATTGGTAGCAAACTGCGGATCTAAAAACTGGGCCTGTGTTCACAAATGCAGACGGAGGATTTACTCTGTTTGTTATGGAAAAAAATTACGTGATATTTCTCGACACCCCCCTCTCCCCCACGTGAGATTAAGTGAGGTTTTTCTGGACCCCCTCCCCCCCTAAAAGTCTCACGTAATTAATGGACGCCCCCTAAGCGACTAAGGGTCAAAGGGTCAAATATGGAACTTCAGCCCCCCCCCCAACCCTTCTGGCCAGCGTGGGGGGTCCCTGGCTGAGTTAAACGGTAGACCTATAGTTTAGTAGATTCAAATAATCATCATCATTTCAGCCACAGGACGTCCACTGCGGAACATAGGCCACTTCCACTGACTTCCACATAGCACGGTTGGTAGCGGCTTGCATCCAGCGCCTTCCTACTGCTACTTTTGTGAGAGCGTCGGTCCACTTTGTAGGTGGACATCCCACGCTGCGTTTTCTGGTACGTGGCCTCCACTCCAGGACCTTGCTGCCGCATCGGCCGTCAGTTCTGCGTACTATGCCCTGCCCTGCCACTTCAGCTTGCTAATAAGTTGGATCGAATAAACAATGTACACAGTATTTTTCCAACAAAACTGTGAAACCTAAGTTTACTTAATCTGTTATGAAGCATCAAATCAAACAGTTATTTTCTCGATAATCAACCGTTACATCGATTGGTTATTCTTTGCTTTCAATTATGTACGAAATCAAGACTATTTTGTGGAAGATTGACCTTTTAAACGGGTTTATTTGCAAAATAATGTCAATAATGTTTTCGTAATCAAAATATCATCATATTATAAGAATGCCATGTAGTTTCGTTACAGTAGATACCCCTACTTTTCCCATGGATGTCTTAGTTAGCGACTAAGGGACAAATATACGAACATCAGGCCTCCCCAACCCGTCTGGCCAGCGTGGGGAGTGTGGGCAGGCTTCCCTCTAGCAAGGTGGACCGACGATCTGCTGAAGGTCACGGGAGTACCTGGATGCGGGTAGTCCAGGACCGGTCGTCGTGTAAATCTTTGAGGGAGACCTTTGTCCAGCAGTAGACGTCATTTGGCTGAAACGAACGAACGAAATACATCATCATCGTTTCAGCCACAAGACGTCCACTGCTGAACATAGGCCTCCCCCAATGATTTCCATAATTATGTTGGTTGGTAGCGGCCTGCATCCAGCGCTTTCCTGCTACTTTTATGATGATTTATTATTATGGGGCGGCAAGGTTCTGGAGTGGAGGCCTTGTACCGGAAAACGATATAACTCAAAGGTGACTGACTGACTGACTGACATAGTGATCTAATCAACGCACAGCCCGAACCACTGGACGGATCGGGCTGAAATTTGGCATGCAGGTAGATGTTTTGACGTACGCATCCGCTAAGAAAGGATTTTACGAAGCTCCACCCCTAAGGGAGTAAAACAAGATCCACGCGTACCAAGTCGCGGGCGGCCGCTAGTACCTAACTAATATAAAAATCTGTCTCATAGTGCTTCTAAAACACGCTTTACAACTAATTTGACAAACAAAACTTGAAACCAACTCACTTTTCAAAGATTTCTCGTAACCCAGTTCACGAGTCCCATACGCGTACAAGTGAATTCGAAGCATTGTTTTAGTCAAACGCCAGAATGTAAGAGTAGTTGGCATATTATGACAGTCTGTGGTATAAGAGGGAGCGGGTTTGAATTTAATAGTTTTTGAGATCAAAGTGGTAGGCGTGTATAAGTTGCAATATACTAAGTAGAAAGGGTAATTTTGAGAAAATGATATTACTGAAAATCGTCATTTGATTGCAATAAACTAATTTGATTTGATTTGACATTTTGACTGTGCTTTGAGGTAAGAAATAGAAGCCCTCCTGCAGTGGAGACATAATTATGATATACAGCAGACACCAGAGGTAAGTGCCAGTATGACGTGCTAATTTTGGGACAGCCTGTATATTTTTTAGCTGAATATGCTTGTGTTACGTACGAGTGAGCTCACCACAATGGTCGAGCGGCGGTGGGATTCAAACCCGCGTTCCTCGGATCTCGAGTCGGCCAATCCGACCCCTTTACCGTTCGTCTATCGTGGCTTTGGATGTACCGTGGCTAATGATGATGATGTACCGTATTTTTGCTTGCAAGTAAGAATCTTCCTTTCTGTGGTAGATTTCTTTTAGCTTCAACCACACCAAAGCGTGCAGATCGCCATCGCCGGCGCGATCATAGGGAAATGACAGGTCGCGTGAACTGTCATGGGTCGCGCGACCTGTCATTGGTCTTTGGTGCAGCGATGGCGACCAGACTTAAATGCATTAATCGCCATCGCTGCACGCCGGCTGATCGCGTGTGATCGCGTTGGTTTGGCCGAACCTTTAGTGTGATTGAAGCTCAAGTGATTTAGTTTCCAGCGCTGCTTCTTCTAAACTTACAAACTTACATACAATTATAATAATTATTGTCCCCAACGTTGTAATTTTCTTTACAAATTCTAGCATAGTCCTAAGTCTGTAGCCATAGCAAAAATTTTGGCAGTTGGCTGTAAGATAGCCAGTTTCTGGCGGTCCGAGTGAAACTCGCTTTCACCTTTGGTCTAATATTCTTTTTCATAGGTGAGATAAAGAGCTAAGGCAAGAGCTTATAAAGCAGGGGAGGCCAACTTGATTAGACATAAGATCTAATGTTTACTAACGAAACCCTGGGCGATCTAACACTTACATACTTCTTGAAATCTTAAATGGAACAGCATAGTTTAGTACACAATCATGTATAGTATTTTTTGCCTTGCTACGATCGACTGGACTAATATTCGCGATCGACCGGTTGACCGCCCCTGTTATAGAGGTTAAAATATTGAGTTTTAGCAGAGTAAATAAATACAAGTGAGTAGGTCATCTTCATAGAAACGCACCGAGCGCGGTTTGTATGTGAGCGCGCGCCGAATACGTATTGGCGCGCTCACATACAAACCGCGCTTCTATGAAGATGACCTACTCATTTGTATTTACTCTGGTTTTAGTACCCATTTTCTACCCGCTTCAGCTTCTCACACAGACTCTACCGCCTCCGAGAGTCCGCCCGCTTTCTCCCGCTCCGTTTTTTGCGTCCATCTCGCTCCAGCTTATTTACGATCGCACATACTTCCACATAATTGACTATACAACTATTTGGGAATGTTGTTTTTAGATGTTTAGTTCGCCGAACAAATTGTTTGACGGAATTTACTTGAAATGTATAGTTAATTTAATGACAACTATGATCTGAGCTTCTTCAAGGCGAGAGTGAATAGGCTATATTTATTGATATGAGCACAGATCACAGAAACTAAAGGGAGATGTGACAAGGGGGCGGGGCCGGTGTTGCAGCAATATGCCCAAAAACAGAACACATTGCTCGTGAAAGCAATGATGACAGCAGCGACGTTATAAGTTTACATTGCTTGCGTAGTACTAAAGATTATTCGAACGTTGAGTACTAATACCGCAGTGGATAATGAGCACATATTTTGATTACTTTGAGTGTGTGAATTTCTAATGCGACACTGAGTTTCGAACTCAGCGCATTAGTTGGCATCTCTCTATACAGGGTGGAAACGATAAGTGATCTCACGCGATTATTTCTAAACTATACAAGATATCGAAAAACTGGTTACTGATCCTGAAAGAGCTTCACGAGCTCTTTCCAACGTTTTAAGTAATAGGTTACAGAATTAACTGGATTTATCCGAAAATTCAATGTTTTCAGCCTCCATACTAAATGTATGCCAGCCACACAATATTAGAAGTGTTAATTTTTTTTAATAAATAATAAACACTTAATATGAACTCGTAAATTGCATTCTTATTTAAAATTATTCATGGAAAACATTGGTTTTAGGCTTTACTTGCTATAATATTATCAAGACATGAGTGCCATGACTGTTGTAGTACTAAATGTATGGAAGCAGGAAACATTGAATTTTCGGATAGATCCAGTTTATTTTGTAACTTATTATTGGTACCGTTGGATAGAGCTCGTGAAGCACTTTCAGGATCAGTAACAAGTTTTTGGACATCTTGCATAGTTTTTAATATTATGTGGTTTTACTAAATGTATGGAAGCTGGAAACATTGAATTTTCGGATAGATCCAGTTTATTTTGTAACCTATTATTGATACCGTTGGATAGAGCTCGTGAAGCACTTTCAGGATCAGTAACCAGTTTTTGGATATCTTGTATAGTTTCGAAATAATCGAGTGAGATCACTTATCGTTTCCACCCTGTATGTATATCTATGAGTATGAGTATGTACTATACTGGACTGCATTTACTATACATTGCATGATTGCGGTCAAATACCTGATTCTTCTGACTAGACGATCTGGTGAAGGTCGCGGAAAGTACCTCCATGACCGGTAGTTGTTTAAATCCTTGGGAGATGCCTTTGTAAAGCAGTATAATCCGGATAAATAGCAGTATAAGCAGTATAATCAAGGCGAGAGTCAATAGGCACTTACAGGGCAGATAATTGTACCATCCTAGACTGCAGGGGAAGACCGCCTAAACGATGGACAGACTATATCCGGCAGCAGGCTGGAGTGAACTGGATGCGTGTGGCCAGGGACAGAAAACGGTGGAGGGTTGAAGAGGAGGCCTATGTTCGAAGGCGAACCCAAAGGCTGACATAGATAAATAGATAGACTGCATCTCACTTAAAAAACATAAAGTGCGATTGCAGTAAAATACCTGCTTTTCTGCATAAAAAGTGGACGTCAGATGTCAGTAATGAACGAACTTGACTTTTGATGTATAAAAACACTTGTCCCTTAAAACCTGTTAATAACTGTCAAGGGCAGTGAAAACAAAGAAAATTCCACACAAAAGAATCCTGACTCACTCTGATTTGAACCTGGGACCGTTGGCTGAGGTCATACACTCAGTTCCTCCTACGCAGTTTGCATACTGATGGAGTTTGCCGTGAGTAATTGGTTAGTATTGTATTGTTCCTTATTTGCAATTTAATTGTGTACCTGCCTACTATTATTATTACGAAATCTCCCTTCTTAAGTTCAAATCAATTCAATTATTAAATACTTAGGCCCCTTCCAGGGCACGAACAGCTAGGGACTGCTGCTGTCTTGCCTGAACACTATAATCCGAGCCTTTTCAAGGCGAGAGTGAATAGGCACTTACAGGGCAGATATGTACCATCCTAGACTGCGTCTTACTTAACACCAGGTGCGATTGCGGTCAAACTGCCTTATCTTGCTTAAAAAAAAGTTGTGTGTAGAGAGAGACATCTTTGAAAATATTTGGCTTGTCCGTTTCGTTTACTACAAGAACTTTGTAGTGGCAGGGGCATACCCGTGCCGCCAGATTTAAATCCTTTGAGTAGTTTTTGCTTGAATTAAAACCAACATTTTTCCTCACAAATTTTCACATGTCTAATGTTAGTAAGAACTAGGCTAGGACTCAAGAAGATAGAAGCAAAATTGGAAATTCATCTCCTATTAGCATTACACAAGTTCCTATTGTGCAACGCGCGCCACTTTCGACGCGCGCGCAATTACGAGCACGCGGCGCGCGCGCTCTTTCCTAGTGGCCGTGAATTTGGCTGCGGATTTAATAGGATTAACGGATAAAAACTCTACTCAAAGTTGCACCGGTGTTTCTTACGATATCGAATTAGAAATGAGGATCAACTTTTTATAACATTACATTCAATTACATCATTACATTACTTTTTAGTCTTATACGAACAAAAGTCGCTGACATAGCCCGACGGATTAGCAAGCTGAAGTGGTAGGCAGGGCACATAGTACGCAGAACTGACGGCCGATGGGGCAGCAAGGTTCTGGAGTGGAGGCCACGTACCGGGAAGCGCAGGGTGTAACGTCCACCCACAAGGTGGACCGACGACCTCATAAAGGTAGGAAGGCGCTGGATGCAGGCCGCTACCAATCGCGCGATATGGAAATCATTGGTGGAGGCCTATATTCAGCAGTGGACGTCCTGTGGCTGCAATGATGATCAAGCCAGTGCCCCACTTCATTGCCAGTGAAGCGACGCGTGCGCATCATAACTCGACGGCGCATACAAATCGGCGCATTGGAATAATTAGAAAATAATAGTGTTATATTGCACATGCCACGGACTATGTAGGCTTGAAAAAAATGATTTGTGGCGTTACTAGATTTTGCCCGCGGCTTGGCTTGCTAGGATCTCGTTGTCACGGAAAAATATACGTCATTATTTAGACTCCACTGCAGGAGCACGCCTACACTCTCCACGCTGACAGACGGGTTGAGGTCACACACACTTAACTTGACTTATGGTCCTATGTCCCCTAGATGGGGCAGAGGGCGTCCACAACAGTTCTCCATCTCGTTCGGTCTTGAGCTTCTCGCTTGATCTCGCTCCAGGTCTTGCCGATCTTCTTCGCCTCGTCCGCTACAGTGCACCGCCAAGTTTGCCTGGGTCGACCACGTTTGCGTTTTCCTGTTTTTAGATTATTATGTGTCACTGATTTTATAAAGGTCACTGACTGACAGACCGATTGACTCACTCACTCATCATGAAATCTCAGAAACTACAAGTGCTAGGAGTCTCAAATTTTGCATGGGGGTTCCATTTCTAACCTTCTTCTCAGCACTGGCCCATTTATTGTCCCGAAGCAGTGGTAGGGTTAATATTGGGACGTGTAAAAGCGCTTTTTTAAAGCCTATTTGCAAAAATAAATGAATTTTATGAATTTTATGAATAACGTAGGTGCTCACTAAGAACGGATTTCACGAAACTCCACCCCTAAGGGGGTAAAAACGGGATCCACGCGTACGAAGTCGCGGGCGGCCGCTAGTTTGTATATAAAAGGTTAAAAGTTAAACATAGGCATAACATATGCATAGTCAGCGAGAAGTAGGTTGCAATAGAAAGTGTTTATGTTACCGGCTCGTGGGCGAAGATGATTCTGTGTTTAGTCATTGACAAGGTCGACTGGCGGAGAACGCTTAGCATTAAGTCCGCCTTTTGTACTTTTTGCAATAAAGTTTTAAAGAATAATTAATAAGCCACAATAGTAGCCAGTCCCAACTCTATCCATTCGATAATCTGATGATGATGATTTAACTTTTTAGTCTACACTAATGATAAAATAAAGATTTGATTGTTAGAATTATACAGGGTGTTTGGCGGAAGGTTAGACAAGATACGTGGCCACTCAAGAGCCTTGGCTTGACGTTGCCGGGGCAATATTTTCCGGAACATAACTGGCTGTCAATGGAGATTTCTAACCACTTTTATGATCTAGTATCTTCTCTATGGTCCCCTCACAAAAAAGTGGCAATTTCCTGAGACAGTGAATACTGGTCTAGTGTTACACCACTTGCTTCAGACCCAGAGGTTCCGGGTTGATTCCCAGTGGGGGCAAAATTTTCTGCTTGATTTGGTTTCTATAACTTATTTTAGCATAATAATTTCGTCCTTCGTTTTCCGAAAATCCTTTTACACGTCCCAGTATTAACCCTACCACTGCTTCAGGACAATAAATGGGCCAGTGCACAGTGTGTTATGGGACTGTATAAACGGACATTCTCATTGATTTGATGAAACGTATAGAGCTCAGTTATACAAACATGATAGTAAAACTCCCGTTTGAAAATTCCACGTAGTTTTCGCGGTATAAAAATTCAAAGTTACCTATTTTTTTACTTCAAAATTATGCAAAAATATTCTCACTTGTTAACTAATAACATTTAATTCAGAATTGTTATAACACTTCATAGAGCTCTTAAAACTACACGCAATAAGCGTATTAAGTGCTTCGTAAACGCATTCAGTTAATTAGGAAAAATGATTTTAGTGATTTTTGTTTTTATTTTTTTTCTCAATTTTACCTTAATATATGCAAACATTTTTAATTGCAAGATATAGTCTGATATTTAATCTAATTGTATTAATAAAATCAGCTTTAAACTCCGTGATATATTTGAGAAAAAACATAAAACGTCTTAATAAATTTTTTACGAGTCTAGGGTCGACAATTTTGGAAGGAATAATTCATGTCTAAAAAGTTTCAAATCCCGCCTGTTATGTGGCGTCTTTCCGTTCTATACATGGCCAGAACGCACCCATAGGAAACTGCTCGTGTATATTTTGTAGTGCCCGTTTGTAAATCTGTGACTCCAAACTATACACGAATTCTGATCGTGTATAGTTTGGAAGAGCTTAGTAAAAAAAGTCATATCCAAACTATACTCGATTAGTTTCTACTACACCACTTACACTTGACTAGAGTGTGTTTTTAGTTGATATTGATTTAGTAAAATATGGAATTATATTTAAAATTACATTTATTCGATATTATTACATAAAATATTATTATTTTACTGAATCTATAATAAATCTAGATTTTTAACACTATTGTAAGTGGTTTTTGAAATTAAATTGATTAGGTAGATTTCAAATTAAATAACAATTATTAGTGTAATCATAAATTCATTTAAAATGAGAGAGAGTGAGAGAAGAAAGTTCAACGTGCATTATTAATACATTATGCGAGACTTTAAATGCTAGGTTTGTATTATCGGCCGTTTGGTGTAGTGGTTCGAAACGGACTACTATTCCGGAGGTAGCGGGTTCGATTCCCGCACAGTACAAACATTTGTGTGCATGAACATATTTGTTTGTACTGGACTGGGTGTTTTCTATGTATAGTAAGTATGTATTTACAAAAAAAAAGTATTTAAGTATGTATGTTTAATACTTAGTATTATGTACAAGCTTTGCTTAGTTTGGGACTAGAAGCGCAGTGTAAAATGTCTAAGGATATTTATTTATTATTTATTTTATTTATTAACTTTTATCTCAAGAACAAAATCATTTTGACATATTTCCATACCTACATAATTCTTAATTTAAGAGTTATTCGAGAATTGGTGAAAATTAAATATCAGCCCCAAAACAAATATCTTTTGGGCAAAATACGTGTCGAAAGATGATTCAATGTTTAAAGTAGACACGCAGATATGAATTAATATGTAATGGAAAGAGAGGTCAATAAGACAAAATGAATAGCATGCAACTACTCGCGTATAAATTGTAATCACGCACTTATTACAATACATACATGATTAGTCCGTATGCGTACTGGCGATGTATATTTTGGAGTAAGATAATTGACCTAAGTCACTACAAAGTATACGCGAGCAGTACGCAGCATATGCGTACTGGTCGTGTATAGTTTGGAGGAGCTTATTAAAAAAAGTCATCTCCAAACTATACTCGATTAGTTTCACACCCTTGCGTTCTGGCTATGTATAGAACGGAAAGACGCTGTTATGTGCATAGTGTTGAAGGTTCTAAAAAGTCACATTCACATTGTTTTTAACCGACTTCAAAAAAAGGAGGAGGTTCTCAAGTCGAGTCTTTTTTTCTTTTTGAACACTCTTATATTAACTTAAGTTGTATGTAAGTAACTCACTAAAAAAGTATGTAAACAAATCTAGGAAGTCGAATTTATTCTACCTTTAATAATTTTCTCATCGATTTGAAACCTATGTAAATCGAATGTCAATACAATAATTTGGTACAATCGAGCTGATGATATTTAAACATTCAAAAGAAATATTGCTATTAAAAAGTGATGGGAAATTTACAATTCTATATGGCGCATATTTTCAATTTGATTTTCCTCAAATATATCACGGAATTTAAAGCTGATTTTTTTTATACAATTAGATTAAATATCAGACTATATCTTGCAATTAAAAATGTTTGCATATATTAAGGTATAATTGAGAAAAAAAATAAAAAATATCACGGAATTTAAAGCTGATTTTTTTTATACAATTAGATTAAATATCAGACTATATCTTGCAATTAAAAATGTTTGCATATATTAAGGTATAATTGAGAAAAAAAATAAAAAAAAAATCACTAAAAGCATTTTTCCTAATTAACTGAGTGCGTTTACAAAGCACTTAATACGCTTATTACGTGTAGTTTTAAGAGCTCTATGAAGTATTATAAGAATTCTGAATTAAATGTTATTAGTTAACGAGTGGGAATATTTTTGCATGATTTTGAAGTAAAAAAATAGGTAACTTTGAATTTTTATACCGCGAAAACTACTTGGAATTTTCAAACGGGAGTTTTACTATCATGTTTGTATAACTGAGCTCTATACGGTTCATCAAATAAATGAGAATGTCCGATTATACAGTCTCATAACATACTGTGCAGTGCTGAGAAGAAGCAGCGCAAGAAACTCACTTGTTACGGCCAGTAACAATATTCAATATTTCCGATGGCATAAAACTACTTGTAATGCATTGAATCTACTTTTTGCAATGCTTGAGCAGTATTTATTCCGCTATGATGATAGGGTGATCCATTGTGATTAACGCAAGTATTCACAAACATTACTATGAGGTCTAACAGTGCGCGTGGACGCACAGAGTCACACACGGACCAATCACAGAGCTCTATTCAATGCTGTGCGTTCGATTTGCTGCTTCACATAAGCCAGCATTGTTTGTGAATACGGGCGTAAAACAAAAACGGATTGATTCTACAGTCTACTGCTCAAATACAATAATGAAAAAAGTTTAAATCTTAAAAAACCTTTCCATACAAATTGTCATCAGTGACCAGCAATTATTTTTGAGATTTTGGATATTTTTCATGTTGGTATTTAGTTGCTTTTGAGCAGTAGAATCAATTCATTTGGTTTGATGACCCACCAATGGGTCAGGGACTATTCCCACCTCTCGTTCCCACCGCTGCAACTCCTGTGTAGCCAGGATCTACAGCTTGACCGCCAATAACCCAACCAGTGAAGGCCAAGTTTGTCCCGCGGGAAAGTTAAACTGTCATTGAAATTAATCAGAAGAACATAGGAGGAGTGGGTCACCCTGTATACATTACTAGCTTTCCGCCCGCGGCTTCGCCCGCGTGAAATTTTGTCTGATATAGAAAAACATTATCGCGCGCGTCCCTGTTTCCAAAACCGGGATAAAAACTATCTTATGTCCTTTCCCGGGACTCAAACTATCTATATGCCAAATTTCATTAAAATTGGTTCAGTGGTTTAGGCGTGAAAGCGTGACAGACAGACAGACAGACAGAGTTACTTTCGCATTTATAATATTAGTATAGATAGTATAGATAACGTGACTATCAAGCTTAATGGGGAGGCATGATGATTGCATTCCTTTATACCCTCAGTAGCTTTTGAAACACTCCCCAACCCGTCTGGCCAGCGTGGGGAGTGTAGGCCAAATCCTCCATTTGCTGGTAAATTAGAGAGGGTCGTGCTCCTGCGTGGGCAGGCCTCCCACTAGGTGGACCGACGATCTGGTGAAGGTCGCGGGAGGTGCCTGGATGCGAGCGGCGCAGGACCGGTCTTTGTGGAAATCCTTGGGGGAGGCCTATGTCCAGCAGTGGACGTCTTTCGGCTGAAACGAACGACGAACAAACGAACGTGTTCCTGCAGACTGAATGACCTGATGATGGAAGATATCTTCATTTGTCTTTGAACCTAGAACTCTGGCATTGACGGGCGTGTTTTAAAACACAAATATCTGATTGTTCTTCATACTATGCTAATGTAGCCCCAGTTATTTCGAAGGTAACCGAAGTATAATGGGGTATGTTGTGTTAGTCCGTTATTCGTGGGAACTATTATGATTGTGGAAATTGGCCAACAGTTTGTCTTGTTCAAACATTCTCATGTAATTGTGGTTATCTGTACGGATTATTGTATAAATCGCAAATTTTATACAGGGTGGTTATTTATTCAAGGATACAAACGTGTATGCAAAGTAAAAGTACCTAGGTACTTAGTTAGATATTATGAATACAGCTATTACTAGCTAATACAGTCATTTTTGGCATAAACCAGTCAATGCCAGTCTAATTTGGACCACGGCTGCAGCATAGCAGCCGAAACATCAAGCCGTGAGTGCATACTTAAATAACTCATAAAACTCATTTATTTATGCAAGTAGGCTTTTAAAAAGCACTTTTACACGTCCCAGTATTAACCCTACCACTGCTTCAGGACAATAAATGGGCCAGTGCTGAGAAGATAAAAATGTTTGCGCTAAGACCCGTGTTTCTCTATTTTAGTTAAAAAATAATTCATCAAAACATCAGCCCGTATTCTGACCTAGAAGCAAAGTGAGCGGATGTCACGGTTGCAACGAGTTGTGCGATTTATATAATAAAAGAAACTGTCGTATTACGAACACGAGCATTCGTATGGGCTTCCGGATTTTGCGTGTTTTGAGTTGGGGCCGTTTATCTCGCGGGCGTTGATTGTTTTATGAAAACACTAGTTTTCCCGTGGAATTTTGTCTGTCACAGAAAAACTTTATCGCTCGCGTCCCTGTTTTAAAAAACCGGGATAAAATCTACCCTATGTCCTTTCCCGGGACTCAAACTATCTCTATACCAAATTTTATCAAAATCGGTTCAGTGGTTTAGGCGTGAAAGCAAGACAGACAGAGTTACTTTCGCATTTATAATATTAGAATATAATAGATAGTATAGTTAGGTGTATTTGGAATTGAAGTGGTTTCCCACGTAAAATGCGTCTGCACTCACTTTTCAAAATCCAGCCATTTCTATTTAAAAACTCTGAATATAGGAAGGCAGCGACCTACTAAAAAATCCTCGCTATCCCAGCTTGTATTATTATGAAAAACGTTACAAATGCTTCCTTTACTTGTGAAGTCTTCCAGCGACTTTTATCTTAGTCCACGGGCCAAGTCACCGGTTTGAATGTTTAAATGTTTTTTCTTCCGGCAACTGGGCCCACCTTCAATGTTTTAGTAAAAAATATACCTATACCAAATCAACAGAAATCTACTCTACAATTTTAGAGTGAGCCCAGTTGCTAGAAGAAAAAAATATTTAAAAATTAAATCCAGCTACTTGGCCCGTGGACCAATCTAAAAGTGGGTCAAGACGCTAGCTAGCTAGACTTTTAGGGGGGACAACCTTGACCTGAGTATACCTTAAAATAGGAAGCAACCAATATCGGTCACCCATCCTCGTTTCTTCACAGCACGTGACGAGAACCATTATCTGATTACCCTCACGTGCGAATTATAATTACCCCCAAATTACAACATTGGAGTAATGTTTGCAACTTCCTAGTGGCTGACCTTTAGCTGAGTGCGGCAGTGTTTCTCAAACTTTTAGTTTAGTGGTCTGATAATGAGGGCTATCGTTTTTATACTTAACAGTTGGCACTCCTGGCGATTGACAGGACCTTACTCTACAGTGGCGCCATCTTGATGAGTGCAAATGCGATAGTCTTCCTACCATATTCGCGCTCACCAGTTGGTGCCACTGTCTTCGGTACTAGCAAGTGACAAGACCTGACTCTACAGTGGCGCAAACTGGTGAGCGCTAAAACGATAGCCCTCATTACTTTTGCGATGGACTGACTTTGACTTTTGACTTGTCAGCACTGGCCCATTTATTGTCCCGAAGCAGTGGTAGGGTTAAAGCATAAATATTAGAGAGATGCCAACTAATGCGCTGAGTTCGAAACTCAGTGTCGCATTAGAAATTCACACACACAAAGTAATCAAAATATGTGCCCATTATCCACTGCAGTATCAGTACTCAATATTCGAATAGTCTTTAGTACTACGCAAGCAATGTAAACTGGTTACATTATGACGTCGCTGCTATCATCATTGCTATCTTGAGCAATGTGTTCTGTTTTTGGGCATATTGGAGCAACACCGGCCCCGCCCCCTTGTCACATCTCCCTTTAGTTTCTGTGATCTGTGGGGCCTGCCCACACTACGTCTCCTGTCCCGTGTCGCCACTCGAGAAATTTGGTTTTGTGAGTTCTCACCTAACCCTGGAACAAAATAGTTGTATTAAAATTATTGAAATGTTATTTCCTCATATTGACAATCGGTGCCGTGTCAACAATATGCTCTGCATCATCATATTTCCACATTACCGTTACAAAACACTCTGGGAAGCTCGGATCCTCTATGAACCGGAAAATATACTTAATTCCATACTGCAGTGCCGTAGTGGTGTGCGTTTATCGATAAAAATATCTATAGTCATTGAAACTTCGAAGCAATTTTGAAACAATTTCTAATCAAATCAAATTTCTTTATTTGCGTAATTCCAGGTACTTGGTACATATTTGGTAGGTTTCACTAATATGAATAAATTCAGATTTGGTGTAAGATAACTAGTCTTCTGTGCTGGATAAGCCTCCTCCAATGAATGGCGCGTTTCTGAAAACCTTTAAAATATGCAATCAGTTGCAATCACTCTCCTGAAAATAGTTTTATTAAGTCACGAGTTCACGACCCCCTACTATTTTAGAAAGAGGCATATTTAAAATGGAAGATATGAAAAAGCTGGCCAGACGAAATGGGGGGTGGATAGTCACAATGTTACATATTTGTTAATGTTTCTTTATTTAGTCGTCTCTTACGACATCCACGAGAAGAGTGAGGAAGATAAATTGTAACCACACGACTACATAAAGCCTGTTGTCAACTCATTACTCTTGCCAACTTGAAATTCGATGACCTAATTATTTTTCCAATACTCAATAAAACTTCCACGCCAAAAGAAATTCCATCGACAACTCACCCACTCATGCGCACCCCTACGAGTAATCGTTGCACGCGCCATTTCCAAATAAGTGGCGGTTCGACTCCGGTTCCTGCGTCGGTTGCTAAACTCTTCCGGACGTTCGTTCAATGCCATAACAGGGGGGGGGGGGGGGGAATTGGGTCAGTTAAGATGGGCGGTTATGTTCTCTTAAGTTCTTCTGATGTATTTATTTGCGGGTCCAATGACAGTTTAACTTTCCCCCGGGTTAAACTTGACCTTGATAGTTATAATTCTGATATCACTAGATCAGGTGTTTTCTTTGGATGTAGTCATACCCCAGGATGTCGGGCTACCGATTCAAAGATGAATAGTTAATTGATACTTATATTCGCATCCCCTCTTCCCGTATCCAGTGACACATGGCATGTTAGAGGCCCAGGGCCCCCCTAAAATAACCTACATACGCCAATGGATGTAGTCTGACTAAAGCTAGGAATCCATCATCATCTCAGCCATAGGACGTCCACTGCTGAACATAGCCCTCCCCCAATGCTTTCCACGTTGCCCGGTTGGTAGCGGCCTGCGTCCAGCGCCTTCCTGCTCCTGCTATCTTTACGATGTCATCAGTCCACCTAACTAGGAATTCACAATGCCTAATTTCGATCATTTAACTACTGGAACAGCCCAGGAGCGGTCGTTGTGGAAAATCTTTGAGGGAAGCCTTTGTCCAACAGTAGGTCGTCTTTTGATTGTAAAGACGGACGAACTACATAATATTCTAAATGACGTCCGCCATACAGGTTTCCATAAAACATAATGTATTATTTAACCAAAAATAAAGAAAATGGTGTACTAAATACTGTGCAGTATTTAACTGCCTAAATAATAATAAAAACACAGAATGTACTTTTTTAAGTTGCCTCAAGACACTGAGAGGTAAATAAGTAGTTAATATTATTCATGATAATTCATGCTAAATCATGTATTTCCTCCGCCATTTTCTGCAGATTGGCACCTCACGTCACATCATTTTACCGAAGTCAGCCCTATAGCTTCGGCGCAGTACCGATCACTGACGTTTGTCAACAAAACTTCTGACAAACTTGCTTGACTCTTGAGACAAGCTAAATTACACCATATTGTTAATGACATTGAGCATACATTTTTTTAAATACCTTCGCGAAGTAAAACTTCTGTACGTAGTACTTATTATTATTCTGTGATTTAACTTCGAATGACTCGTAATAAAAATAAATTAGTTTTTTTGTGCAAGCTTGTATTAATATGTTAATTATTTTGTTTATTATGTTTTAGTCGTGATGTTGCTGTTTTATAATAGCACAAACTTTTTTTTTAAGACTTCTAATTGTTTTTTGCATAAATTACTTATTAATAATTTGTTTTTGCACAAATTACTATTAATAGTCCCGTTAGGCCCTGTAAGGAAATATACTTGTGTCACGAGTGGGCTCACCACAATAGTCGAGCGGCCGCGGGATTCGAACCCTCGGATCACGAGTCGGCCAGTCCGACCCCTTCAACGTTCGGCTATCGCTTGCAATTTGGTAACTTTGTAAGCCTGGCTAGCTACCACCATCTTACCTAAGTCTGTCGCCACAACAACAATGTTAACAGCATTGTTGTGTTCCGGCAGTTAGAGGTAAGATAGCCAGTTCCTCCGTGGTTGAGGATTCCGGGTGAAGCTCGCTTCCACCTTCGGCCTGATCATCACTTACCATCAGGTGAGATACAGGCCAAGAGCTTCCTCATTGTGGTTAAAAAATAAGATCACATTAAACGTGGCAACACTAGCTGGTACAGTAGAATAGAACCATGCCAGTGGGGGTGCCGCACTCTTCCTGTGGATGAAGTAAGCGACTAAGGGACAAATATGCGAACATCAGGCCTCCCCAACCCGTCTGGCCAGCGTGGGGAGTGTAGGACAAACCCTCCATTTGCCTTTGGTAAAGAAAAACATAACCCTCATTCTGGCGCAGTCGGGTAATAAAGTGTTGTGCTTCTGTAGTAGAGTAGATAAAATTTTGCTGACAATAGTGACTGTTTCTTGCGCTGCTTCTTCTCAGCACTGGCCCATTTATTGTCCTGAAGCAGTGGTAGGGTTAATACTGGGACGTGTAAAAGTGCTTTTTAAAAACCGAATTGCAAAAAAAAAGAAAGAGTTTTATAAGTTTTTAAAATGCTAAATGATGATCTAAGTATAAGCTACAAAATAAAGAAAACTGCTAAAATAAATATCTTTCTTTTTTGCTTCACCGTAGTCGGGTAAAAAAACGACTGCCTCAGTTGAGATTCGAACTTATGACATTCAATGATTGCCTCTTTTGCTAAAAAGTGGTCGATTTTTAAGAGGAAAGTCAAAGAAAACTGTTTATATTTAGCATTTTAATGGAAATATATCACAAAGGTTAAAGTTTGACTCTTTATTTTTTACTTTGCAAAATGATATTTATTTACATAAATAAACAAGGTCGTTTTATTTTCATAATAACAAGAATACTTATTTTTAACTAAAACATTTTTTTATGCATAACAAGGCAGGTATTTGCCCACAATTAGGCACTCACTAAGTATAAATAGGTATTGTTTATTTACTACATAATTAACATTTTTAACGGAGAATCTTTTGATCTGTATCTCACCTGATGGTATGATGATGAAGCCAAAGGTGGAAGCGAGCTTCACCCGGAATCCTCAACCACGGAGGAACTGGCTGACTTACCTCTAACTGCCGGAATATAACAATGCTGTTAACATTGTTGTTAAGGTGACAGACTTAGGTAAGATGGTGGTAGCTAGCCAGGTGGACTTAGAACAAGCCCTGCCACCAACCAAACTGAGCAGAAAATTTTGCCCCCACTGGAAATATAACCCGGGACCTTTGTGTCTAACGCCCGTATTCACACTAACCAATCACAGAGCTCTATTCAACGCTGTGCGTTCGATTTGCTGCTTCACATGAGCAAGCATCGTTTGTGAGATCACTAGACCAGGGTTTCCCAATTTTTTTTTGCCAAGGAACCCTAATTGATTATACTTTTCCTAGCGGAACCCTACTTTGATAAATGGAAATTTAAATGAAAAACAATAAAGTTTTTATGCAATTATTTGTAAACAAGTCGGTGCGCGCGAACAACGTCGGTCACGAAACGTGGGATAATATTTTTACGGAACCCTTGCGCCCTTTCCACGGAACCCCAGGGTTCCGCGGACCACCTTTCGGGAACCGCTGCATTAGACACAGACGCGGTTAAACACATAACCTCCTTAAAAAAGAAAGAAGAAAACTTAAAAATATGTAAGTAGTTCACGGACTCACTCTGCGAACTTTTTGCGGATGATTCCATAGATTTCTCAATGCAAAAAGGTCCATAGACAAGAATCAAGGCCAAACAGTGCTGTCCATAGCGAATACTCCGCACTTTCACTAAAAAACAAACATTGAAATCGATTGGCACGCTGTCTTGAGCGCTCGTGACGTCTTTGTGACGTAATTTTGGAATTTAAGTATGATACTGTACTCAAGAATGGTTTAAACTTGAGATTGGGCAGTTGACTTGACACTATCCTACTAATATTATAAATGCGAAAATTCGTAAGGATGTATGTTTGTTAAGGTTTAGTCAAACCACACGCGATCAGCCGGCGTGCAGCGATGGCAATCAGACTTAAATGCGGCTTCACCTGCGTGAAATTTAGTTTGTTGCAGAAAAATTATTGCACGCGTCCCTGTTTCAAAAATCGGGATAAAAACTATCCTATGTCCTTTCCCGGGACTCAAACTTTCGCATTTATAAATTAGTATAGATCACAAATGTGACCGAGTTTCTTCCGCCACTTCTTCTCAGCACCCGCCCATATGTTGTCCCGAAGTGATCACTGTCACTGTTAAGTTATTTGGGACGTGTATAAGCGCTCTGGAAAGGGACTTATGCCCGTTTTCACCATCAATCCCTAATTTTTAAGTGACCTCTATGGTAACACATAACGGGAATTATGTTTTCATAGGGGTCACTTAAAAATTAGTGATTGATGGTGAAAACGGCCATTAATTTGTTACTAATTAATGACTCTTGAATTACCCCTTTCAAGCAATAGATCTAGAATCCCTGTCACCTTGTCAATGTATTCTTTATTTATGGTTAGCTAAGTATTACTAAAGCAATAATCATAGAGTCGGTGCTCTATGGAAACGTCTATAGGCCGTTTGAACTAGTACAAGGTCAGTCCATTGCGATCGCAGTACTTAAAGATAAGTAAAGTCAAAGGTTTCGCAAATGTATAGTATTGCGTGCTCAAAACTTTATTTTTGCTTGAGCAAGTTAAATTTTGTAACTGGAAGTATATTTGTAGGATTATGGCGTTTGGAATGGACGTTTTATTTAATTACCTTAATTGACGGTTTAAGAAATGTTTAATTGATAATTAAGCATTTTAACATCACCCTACAGCCAATAGGGGCGGAGCAGTAAAGAAAGATAGTGTCACGCGCAGTGTAGGGTTCCGTAGTTGTCCGTCGTTACCACAATATATTTCAGAAGCAGTTACTTCATCTAAAGCCACTTTCAATATTTTCTTCTAAGGAATTTTATTACTCTTAAACTAACTGATTTATCTTAACCGTTATAGTTTGCCTTGAAAGTTCATAAAATTCTCCAGATTTTTTAAGCCAATAGTTTAGTTTTTAGAGGGGGGAGGGGGATAGTTTCCAAGCAAAACTTCGGATGGACAAACGGACATGACGAAACTATCGGGAAATTTTTTTTTTTTTTTTTTTTTTTTAATTTATTTAAGGCAACATACAGTCATGTACAATCAATAGTACTATAGTAAAGATGAATATGATTAAAGACCAAATTAGTGCCTATTTATAGCTATTACAATATTGGTTACAAATGAGCCACTCTTAGGACTAAAATTTTTAACAACAAGCCAAAACCTAGTGCACAGACAACGGCATATCGAGCCAACCACTATGGAATCTTATGTAGTTGTAATAGTTACTTTTTGCAACTGAAATATATGTAGATATAGGTCCGACATGCCGTCAGTCGGAAACAAAATAAAATAAAACAGAAAAATAAATGAGGAACACAAAGATAGTGACAGATTGGAAAGCTATTCACTAGCCAAACTATTAAAAAGAACGGATTTGAGCTTTGATAATGTTACATTAAACAAATCAATTTCTGTGAAGTTTTTATTGTAAACGTTAGTGGAACGATACACGAATGAGTTACGAGTATAATTTTTACGATATCGCGGGGTAACGAAAAGTGGTTTACTACGTGAGGAGCGCACTGGCAGACGAACTCGGGACACAAATGACAACTTACTCAGTAGCATCGGGGAGTCGACTAAATTATTTAAAATTTTGTAAAGTAATACAATATCGAACATTTTTCGCCTGTTGCAAAGTGATAGCAATTTGTTATTTTTTATTCAAACTATTTTTACGCGAACGAAGTCGCGGGCACAACTAGTTGAACATAAATTACCTGTACTTATTATTCATAGCATTATAGTAGTGATAAATATATGCAATCTAATATACGAGCAGTGACAAGCAGACAGGTCTGTCTATACGACAGATAAATGTCGAGCTGTATTATGAATTTAAACCAGTTTTTAGTCATTATAATAATCTCAATTTACGCCTGCTCTTAGACTATTTATGCCTGCGACTTTGCCTGAATTTCGTAGTAAGTGTATTTTGATTCTTAATGAAAAAAAAAACCGGCCAAGTGCGAGTCACACTCGCGCACCGAGGGTTTCGTACAAACCTGTTCCATCTAGAGCCCTATCGATATTTTGGGTGATAACTATAAGTAAGTTTTCAGGGTTAAAATCTGGTTTCCCTTAGAAAATTTGTGCCTTGGTGACCTGAACATACATATTACATGCCCTATACTTAGCTCAATATCATTTATTTTATTCATAACAAGGCAGGTATTTCACCGCAATCGCACCTGGTGTTAAGTGGGATGCAGTCTAGGATGGTAGGTACATATGTGCCCTGTAAGTGCCTATTCACTCTCGCCTTGAAAAGACCCGGATTATAGTCTTCGGGAAAGACAGCAGCAGGTATTGAATTCTAGCCCCTAGCTGTTCGCATTATAAAAGAGTCTTACATCCTTAATTCCATCAAAAATTCATTCACACACGTCCAAAGGCATCACTTACAAAAAACTTCAAATTGAATTTTATCGAACAAAATTCACTGTACTGACTACAGCATATTTAAATGACCCTTATGTATTTAAAATAGAGAGCATTTTGTATTGAAGCTGATGTTGAAGACTGTACAGTTCGCGACCCTGACTGTACGACGTTCAACAGTTGTGACAAGAATGAAAATTACTGCTAACTATACTTTACAACTGTCCCCGTACTATGATACCTCAATCTATAGTCAAGGGCCAAGTCACTGGATTGAATTTTTAAATAAAGTTTCTTCCAGTAACTGGACCCACCAATATTTTTCGTTCGTTTCAGCCGAATGACGTCCACTGCTGGACAAAGGCCTCCTCCAAGGTTTTCCACAATGAACGGTCCTGCGCTGCCCGCATCCAGGCTCTTCCCGCGACCTTCACCAGATCATCAGTCCACCTAGTAGGAGGCCTGCCCACGCCACGTCTTCCAGCCCGTGGTCGCCACTCGAGAACTTTTCTGCCCCAACGGCCATCGTCTCTACGAGCTATGTGCCCCGCCCACTGCCACTTGATTTTAGCAATTCTGCGTGCTATGTCGGTTACTTTGGTTCTCCTGCGGATCTCCCCATTTCTGATTCGATCACGCAGGGAAACTCCGAGCATAGCCCGCTCCATCGCCCTTTGGGTGACCTTGAGCCTTCTTATGAGGCCCATATGAGGAATATTTTTATTAATATTAAACACCAAATCAACAAAAATCTACTCTAGAATCTTAGAATGGGCCCAGTTACAGAAAGAAAAAGTATTTCAAAATTCAATCCATCAATTTGGCCCGTGGACCAAGAAGTGGGCCAAGTCACTGGAAGACTTAATCTATACTAATATTATAAAGAGGAAAGATTTGATTGTTTGTTTGAATTGAATTAGCTCCGAAACTACTGGACCGATTTGAAAAAAAAAAAAAAAAAAATCATTTTGTGTTGGATAGCCCATTTATCGAGGAAGGCTTTAGGCTATATAACATCACCCTACAGCCATTAGGGGCGGAGCAGTAAAGAAAAATGTTGCACAAACGGGAAATATTCAAACAATTTTCACGCGTGCGAAGTCGCGGGCACAGCTAGTAATTTCACCGAATTGTTCCTTTATTTCAAATTTCAAATTCAAATTCAAAATATTTATTCATAGCAAAATACATATTGCGTTGAACAAGTTACAAAAATACATTACATTATATTTCAATTAACTAACATGTCATTTTAAATAATCATAATAAAAATAAAAAATAAATAAAAATAATTCAATTGATATACGATAAAAATGTCATAATTTTTTAAATTGCAATTAGTCAAAAATATGTCCAGCCATTAAATATTATACTTATCATTAATATATTCCGCGACAGAGTAATAACACTTTCTCAATAGAAATGATTTTAATTTTCTTTTAAAAACCGATAATTTGTTAATGGTCTTCAGTTCCATCGGGAGCCCATTATACAGACGTGATGCCTGATAGTAAGCACTGTGTTTAAAAATGTATAAACTAATGTATAAAATAATGTATAAACTAAGGCGATATTCAACCTTACAGTCAAAGAAATAAGGCAGCGATGACAGCGACCGTCGCATGCGCAGATCGTAGCTTGGTAGCAGCCGTATGACGTCACAAATTGGGATGCATGTAGTGTCACAACGATGTAGGTTACGTGCGGTCGTTGGTTACTTGGAAACGTCTTTTTCCTTTTAGTTCAATAGCTATTTTGTTTAAAGAAACAGAGCCTTATTACAAAAAAGTTAAATTGGTTTAAGTTAAATTGGCGTAGTGTGCGCCTGCGCACTCTCATACATGCCCATACTGATCAACTGCCTGACCAAACTATCGGCCGACGAAAAATCAACGGTTGTGCGCCTACTCCAAATGTGAATATAAACAAGTGGTCAACGTGCGTTTAGCGACCCACAATCTTTATCTATCAATTTTTTAGACAATGTCAGGTGCGATACATACACCTGTTAACTTAAAAAAAAAAACAGACTGTAAAAATGATGGGGAAAATTCAAAGAAAAAAAATAATAATATGAAGAATTGGGTAATATGAAATTTTTTCCCTGTGTCTTGCCTTGGTCTGTCTTGGTTGAGCTTGTTTTTTGCAAGAACTGTTTTTGCAGGATATAATAATATGTAGTTGACTAGTATCTATTGTACTTTATTTCTTTGTTGCTTATACTATTCCCATCTCTGCAACCCCTGTGTAGCCAGGATCTACAGCTAGACCGCCAATAACCCAACCAGTTACGGTCAAGTTTGTCCCGGGGGAAAGTTAAACTGTCATTGGACCCGCAACGAAATTAATCAGAAGAACATAGCAGGAGTTCTAAGTTAAGGTTCGACTTAGCCTAAGTGCTGTTGTCTACTACTCGTAATTAGCATTCTAAGAAGCTCGTCTCAAGCTCACGACTCTGGGACACGATTGTTAATACTTATTTAACTTAAGTAATACCAGGAATAGGTAGTTGGGATGAATGTTAAACTGTTATTAGGTAGTTAAGAACATCATGTTTGATTTTGTTTAATGGATGTGAAACTTTAACTTAGTAATCAATATTTTTTCATAGAGTCTAGAAAAGAATTTTTCTAGAAATAAAACTCATTTATTTTTGCAAATAGGCTTTTAAAAAGGACTTTTACACGTCCCAGTATTAATTAACCCTATCACTGCTTCGGGACAATAAACGGGCCAGTGCTGAGAAGAAGCAGCGCAAGAAACTCTGTCACTTTTCAAGGGTTTACTGCCTTTACAATATTACATAGGCATCATAGTAAAAAAATATCTTTTATCGCAAGAAAATCTTAAACAAGTGAAATAGAAGATGAAAGTTTTGAGGAAAATCCAAAAAAATTCAAAAAATTCAAAAATCAAAATATTTATTGCTTACTAAGTGACAATTTGTAATGGTGTAAATTACATAATATACAGGAGCTTAAAAACCCATCATTCATTATGTAAATAATCTTTGACAGACGTAAATCACAGCGGTTAAACCCACGGGATTATGTTAAGTCATTTACAAAATTTTAGATGCATATCTATATTCATTTCTAAGTATACTTTCACCTAGTTGCGTCATACTTTATGTAAATATTCTTTAAAGATGTACTCGTAACAAACTCGTTTTGAACAATTTGTTATTTATTACATGACGTAAGTGTGTAATAATATATCAATACTCTGGCCTTGGACCTTTAAAACTATTTTTAAGAACCTTTAGTCTTTAAAGATGTATTCATTCGTCGTTTCTGCCAAATGACGTCCTCATCATCATCATCATTTCAGCCATAGGACGTCCACTGCTGAACATAGGCCTCCCAATGCTTTCCATGTTGATCGATTGGTAGCGGCCTGCTTCCAGCGCTTCCCTGCTTATGATGTCGTTGGTCCACCTTGTCGGTGGACGGCCCACGTTGCGTTTTCCGGTACGCGGCCTCCATTCCAGAACCTTGCTGCCCCATCGGCCGTCAGTTCTGCGTACTATGTGTCCTGCCCATTGCCACTTCAGCTTGCTAAACCGTCGGGCTATGTCAGCGATATATTGACCGGTTGGTAGCGGCCTGCATCGCCTTCCTGCTACCTTTATGAGGTCGTCGGTCCACTTATGTTCAGCAGTGGACGTGCTATGGCTGAAATGATGACGACGAAGCGAAATTAAATTAGAACTTAAACGATTTTTTATGTTTCGAAGACAATAAAAGGGCAAGTTACAATATTATTTGTCAGAAACTTTCTTTCAAACAAAAACCAAGAACAAACCTGCGGTAATAATTAATTAAGTAGGCACAAAATTAACTAATCTGTTCCAATTATTAATTTACTTATTACATAACAGTGTTACATAGAGTCACCTTAATACAACGAAATACGCCCGTATTCACAAACTATGCTTGCTTAAATGAAGCAGCAAATCGAACGCACAGCGTTGAATAGAGCTCTGCAATTGGTTCGTGTGTCACCCTGTGCGTCCACGCGCACTGTGAGACGTCATAGTATTGTTTGTGAATACGGGCTAAGTGAAGCAGCAAATCGAACGCACAACGTCGAATAGAGCTCTGTGATTGGTTCGTGTGTCACCCTGTGTCACGCGCACTGTGAGACCTCATAGTAATGTTTGTGAATACAGGTGATAGAGTGACTAAGAGCTAGTGAACGCCAGACCTACGTCATTTTATAAAAGCTGAAAGTTTGTCAGCGTGTGCTCCCAATAATAAGGATTAATGTTGGTGAATTATGAAGTTTGGGTCATCGTGGCTGAAATGACGTAGGTCAGGCGTTCACTAGCTCTTAGTCTAATTAGTTACCTACCATGAATCAGTGTAAAAGTATTTAATAGAAAGTTATAAATATGCATAAGCCAAGGGACTGGTTAGGCTTCGTCATTAAGGTCTATTATTGTGCGAATTTAAATTGAACAATGGTAATTACCATCACAATGAGGTGACATAATCGCCAAGCGAGTTTCGGCGTTGTTGTAGAATAATGGCGTTTAATTAAATTATAGTTTTTCAATATACTGCCAAATATTTGACTGGAAAAACGCGACTAAAAGGTGACTGATGCCCGTTTTCACCATCAATCCCTAATTTTTAAGTGATCCCTATGGTAACACACATAGAAATATAGGGAAATGCCAACTAGTGGCTGAGTTCGAAACTCAGTGTCGCATTAGAAACTGACACACACAAAGTAATCAAAATATGTACTCATTATCCACTGCGGTATCAGTACTCAACGTTCGAATAATCTTTAGTACTACGTAAGCAATGTCTGTTTACAGCAAAGTGTTCTGTTTTTGGGCATATTGTTGCGACACCGGCCCCGCCCCCTTTTCACATATCCCTTTAATTTCTGTGATCTGTGGTAACACATAACAGGAATTTTGTTTTCATAGGGGTCACTTAAAAATTAGAGATTGATGGTGAAAACGAGCATGAGTTTCTTCCGCCACTTCTTCTCAGCCCCAGCCCATATATTGTCCCGAAGTGGTGGTAGGGCAAGCTATAATGACGTGGATAAGTGCCATGAAAAGGGCTAGACACTAATAAAGAATTTGAATTTGAAAAGTGGAATAACCCGATAAAACCAATGATACAATGATAAAACCACTTAGGTTGTGCTGTTTCTTTCATCATCATCATCATTTCAGCCACAGAACGTCCACTGCTGAACATAGGCCTCCTCCAATGATTTCCATGTTGATCGATTGGTAGCGACCTGCATCCAGCGCCTTCCTGTTACCTTTATGAGGTGGTCGGTCCGCCTATGTTCAGCAGTGGACGTCCTATGGCTGAAATGATGATGATGATGAAACAAAATTAAATTAGAACTAAGACGGGCTTATGTTTCGAAGGGCTTAAAAGGGCAAGTTACAATATTATTTGTCAGAAACTTTCTTTCAATGATTTCCACATCGCCCGGTTGGTAATGTCCTTTATGTGGTCGTCGGTCTACCTTATGGATGGACGTCCCACGCTGCGTTTTCATTACATTAACTAAAAACTACTTTTTCTATGTTTATTCCCCAGTTTTCTTTTCTATACGTATTTTATCCTGTGTTTTTCTGTCAATGCCATTCCATTAAAGGTATTTTCAGGTTTCTTGCTGGCTCGTCGCCAATCGATTTATTTATAAACCCTTTTATGTATAATCCAAGGTTTTATTAGTTTTTGAACACATCTGCGCGTTTACTATCTGCTAGTAATGCATTTAGGTGTAGTCCACACTGACGAGTATTCATCATCAACACTGGAATATTCCCACATCTCGTTCCCACTGCAAATCCTGTGTAGCCAGGATCTACAGCTTGACCGCCAATAACCCAACCAGTGAAGGTCAAGTTTGTTCCAAAAACAAAGTTGATGAATGAAAGTCGAATCTTAACTTCCTATGTTCTTCTGAATTATTTCGTTGCGGCTCCAATGACAGTTTAACTTTCCCCGGGACAAACTTGACCTTCACTGGTTGGGTTATTGGCTGTCAAGCTGTAGATTCTGGCTACACAGGAGTTGCAGCGGTGGGAACGAGAGGTGGGAATAGTCCCGTACCCTAGAGACGTCTAAATTCCAATATGTGGCTGCTTTTTAACCCCAAATGAAATAGGAAATGGCAAAGTTCTTGAGTGGCGACCACGAGCCGGAAGACGTTGCGTGGGCAGGCCTCCCACTAGGTGGACCGACGATCTGGTGAAGGTCATGGGAGGCGCCTGGATGCGAGCGGCGCAGGACCGGTCTTTGTGGAAATCCTTGGGGGAGGCCTTTGTCCAGCAGTGGACGTCTTTCGGCTGAAACGAACGAACGAACGAACAGATCACATAAGAAGGGAAGCCTTTTCAGCAAGAAACTAATGCCCGTATCACAAACGATGCTTGCTTAAGTGAAGCAGCAAATCGAACACAGCGTTGAATAGAGCTCTGTGATTGGTTCGTTGTCAATTGCCTCCAAGCGCACTGTGAGTAATGTTTGTGAATACGGCCGATACTGTGCTCCTCCCCTAACACTACATAGGTATCCATATACATATACGCAGTCGACTATTTACGTTCGAACCGGTCGCTGTGCAAACTAAACAGTTTCTTAGAACTCTGCTTTATTTATAGGCAGATTTTATCTACCCATTAAGCATAGCTTAGGGTTCATTGGATATGTTTTTAGTTAGCTTATTAATAAGGTTTTTCTGCTTTATAAGATTTTTTCGCGACTTCGTACGCGGGGATCCCGTTTTACCCCCTTAGGGGTGGTTTCGTAAAATTCATTCTTAGCATATGCCTACGTCATAATATCTACCTGCATGCCAAATTTCAGCCCGATCCATACAGCAGTGGTTTGGGCTGTGCGTATAGGATGTCCACTGCTGAACATAGGCCTCCCCCAATGCTTACCATGTTGCCCAGTTGGTAGCGGCCTGCGTCCAGCGCCTTCCTGCTACCTTTATGATGTCGTCGGTTCACCTTATGGGTGGACGTCGCACGCTGCGTTTTCCGGTACGCGGCCTCCACTCCAGAACCTTGCTGCCCCATCGGCCGTCAGTTCTGCGTACTATGTGCCCTGCCCATTGCCACTTCAGCTTGCTAATCCGTCGGGCTATGTCAGCGATTTTAGTTCGTTTACGGATCTCCTCTTTGAGTTTATTAATTAAGTTATAATTTTTTGCTACGATCTGTAAGTATCATCATCAGATCATTTAGTATCCACTGCAGGAGCATGCCTCTCCAATTTACCAGAGGTAAATGCTACTGAAAGATAAACAGAGAGACAGATAGAGAAAAATCCCATAAGGTAGACCGATCTCAATAAAGGTAGCAGGAAGGCGCTGGATGCAGGCCGCTACCAACCGGCCGTTATGGGGCCATTCGGGGAGGCCTATGTTCAGCAGTGGACGTCCTGTGGCTGAAATGATGACGATGATGAAATGCTACTGAAGTGGCAGTTAAAGGAAAATCCGCAATAAAGTTTACCTACTTTGATAACATTGGCATCTTTCCTGTTATTTTGATACGATAAAAATAAATAAATAATTTATCAAATCGGTTTTAAAAACGGAGTTTCAAAGCAAAAATATTTGTATAACATACTTTTTCCCTATACAGCAGGGTTCGAAAATATCCGATATTTATTATAAATATCAAAATATCGGATATTTATGATATATATCCGATATATATCAACTTTGATATATATCAATTTTGTATGAAAGCCACAGTATTATTTTATTGTATTATTCATGAATAATATTGCATATGTGTTACATAAACATGTATTTAATGTTTTTAAACTTAAAATCAGATAAATAAAGCAAAAACATAAAATATTCTTTTAAATACGGCAAAATCAACTAAAAAAATCAAAATCTTATGTCAAAAATTACAAATACAGTAACAAATTTTAAAAGTTGATATATATCATCAAAACCGGCTTGATATATATCGGATATATATCCGATATATATCTTGATATATATCCCTTGATATATACGAGTATCCTCGAACCCTGCTATACAGTGTGATAAAAGGTTTTAAGTAAAAAAAAGTATTAGTTGATTAGTTCTATAAAAACGTCTGTTTTTTTGTACAACATGCAATTAATACTTATCACAGATTATTCGCTGCTTACTAGCTGTGCCCGCGACTTCGTACGCGTGAAAATAGTTTGAATAATATTTCCCGTTTTTGCAACATTTTTCTTTACTGCTCCGCCCCTATTGACTGTAGTGTGATGTTATATAGCCTTAAACCTTCCTTGATAAATGGGCTATCCAACACAAAAATAATTTTCAAATCGGACCAGTAGTTCCTGAGATTAGCGCGTTCAAACAAACACACTCTAGCTTTATAATATTAGTATAGATTAACTTATATTACGTGGTCAAGCGTTCGTAAAGGACGTAGCACATTTATCAACCTGGAAAGGGATCGTAATCGTATCAACTCGAGGCGGTCAGTATTTTTTGTATGAAACTCCATACTGCAACGCACATTTATCCGCACCGTAACGTAAACGCCTCGCCTCGCGGTTGACAGCGCGCAAAAGGCGATGACAGCTCGCGAAAGCTGATATACATGACCCACGCTAAACTGTCCCATCAAACTCAATGACAGTGGGGCGCTACCATCGTTCAACTATTATGGTTTCCAACATGGCAAAAATCGGAACCAGCGATCCGGTATTGACGGTGGCGCCCCGCTGTCAATGTCATGGATAGGACTAGGACAGTTCAGTATATTAGAACTTTACGGTGTTGGTCCCTTTTCGAGTTGATAAGTCTGCTATGAGCTCAAATGTTGTTTTTGCTAGCTCCGCCAAGAACGGGTTGAACTAGTGAGATTGCGAAACTAGTTTCTGAGAAAAAAATCAAATGTTTTTCTTATCTGACGTAGTAAGTTAATCTAGTGGATGGCAAAGGCATTTACCTACCTAAGGTACTGTTGCTACGTTCTGTTTGGCAAAACCTTTAAGGTTGCACCTTCTTATTAAAATAACACACGTAAAAAGTCTGTCAAAATCTATACAAAAAAAACCGGTTATGGTTAAAGTCACGGTTAAAATCAGGTGATGCAACTTAGCCTTACCCGCAGATTACAGAGTTTCTGTCATCTGATAGTTTGGTCGTTTTCCGATTTATATGAGAAAACGGCCGATACCAAATCGGTGTAATGTTCATACTGATTAACAGCCCGACCCAACTATCGGCCGACTAAAAGTGTAGTCTGCAGGGGCTCTTAATGCTGTCATAGTTCTACTTATCGGCTGGCACAGAATAGTCTGCGGGGATTATTATCGCTGTCATAGTTCTACAAATATTACTATGGATTGGACAACTATAACCTAAGTCTGTATCCTATCATCTTACTAAGTCTGTAGCCATAACAACAGGGAAGGGCAGCTGCCCCCCCTGGAAATCTCGCAGAGTCGCTTTGAGGAACTAAGTCAAAGGATCTGACCTAAAAATCTGAATTACTCCCCCTAGTCTAGAACGGGACTATTCGCACCTCTCGTTCCCATCGCTGCAACTCCTGTGCAGCCAGGATCTTCAGCTTGACCTTCATAAAAACCCAGCCAATTAAGGTCAAGTTTGTCCCGGGGGAAAGTTAAACTGTCATTGGACCCGCAACGAAATTAATCAAAAGAACATAGGAGGAGTTCGAAGTTAAGGTTTGACTTCCCTCAATCGCAAAGCGGATGAATGGTGACTAACAAAGGCTTTATAACCTTCAAGAAAAGATTATAAGCTATTAACATTTTTCACAAAATCGCTTAAAAGCACGGAAAATTTTCCTTGTCGCAAGATCGGTGTAATAAATTGCCTAATCTAGAAGCTGGGTATGACTTGCCCCCTCCCCTAGGTCAGAAGCTGGGTACATCCATGTATAATTGTATCCTTACAGTGCGGAAGACCGGAGACTATAACAACCTTTTTACGAGCTAAATGAAAGTCTGATAAAATTTCCCCAAATATGGCATAATTATGCGGAACTCGCTGAAAGATGCTATACTCCTTGATCTTTACAAAGATCACACGGTAAATCGTCATCGAGGATGTAATAAAATTAAAAAGTACATTAATCTTGGCATTTCTTAAGATACAGGGTGTAAAGTGCTGACAATTAACTAAAGTGTCATGAAATTTAATACATCCGAAATTATACTACTTACTTATTAACTCGATTATTAATTAGAAAGTAACTCTTTTTGTCTGTCTGTACCTTTTCATTTAAACCACTGCACTGAACCGATTGAGTTTATGAGATAGTTAAAGACGCAGCGAAAAACATAACCCTCCTTCTGGTGCAGTCGGTTAAAAACTAGATTTTAATGCAAAGATATCAACCTGGCTTTACTAAAAAAAAAAAAAAACTAAATTATTTTCTAAAAGGAACAGCATACTGAGTTGTTACAACACTGTTTTGACTTTGACTCTAAAGAGTTCAAGATCTGTGGAATTTTTGAATAAAAAATAACATAATACGTATATTATGGCGACCAAGAGTCAAGTAAAATGCATATTCATAATGCTTAAAAATTGTGCCGTTTGATTTTCAAAGTACTTCTTTTATTTGTCTGTTTTGTGTTTAGTGCTTTAAAAGGTATTTTTAAAGACTATTTATTATTAACAAATCCAAGATAGTAACTATGATTTTTTTGTACTTTAAGTACAGTAAACATTTGCCCAGGGCTTTGCCCTCATGAATTTTAGTCTGTCACAGAAAGACTTCAACACGCGCGTGTTCTATAAAAAACGGGGAAAAAAACTATCCTGCTTTTCCCCGGACCTTAAACTATCTCTATATCTTTCATTAAGTATGTTTCAGTAGTTTTAAGCATATGTAACCGATTTATTCTCGCATTAATACTAATATTATAAAGCTGAAGAGTTTGTTTGCTTGAACGCGCTAATCTCAGGAACTACTAGTCCGATTTGAAAAAATGATTTTGTGTTGGATAGCCCATTTATCGAGGAAGGCTTTAGGCTATATAACATCACCCTACAGCCAATAGGGGCGGAGCAGTAAAGAAAAATGTTGCAAAAACGGGAAACATTATTCAAACTATTTTCACAATCATCAATCATCAACAGCCCTTTACAGTCCACTGCTGGACTATGAGCCTCCTCCACTATAGTGGAGGGTTTTACCATAATCTCCACGCTTGGCAGGCGGGTTGGAGATCGCAGTTTAAAAGATTGATGTTTTTCAGAGAGCGCTGCTGCCCATTCTCTGTTTGATGTGTAGTCCCTAAGTCGCCTCTTACGACACCCGTGGGAAGAGTAGGGGTTGGTGACAAATGTATTCTACTCTGCCGTCACCACACGGCTTCACAACTATTTTCACGCGGGCACAAATAGGTAAAGGAAAGAAGATTATCGATGTATTGTATGTTTGTATACCATAATAATGTAACAGCTGATTTGTGTTATTGTATGAAATCAGCTCAGTAAGCGATTTCACGGTTTTATTTACGACTTTGTTTACAATGTCGGTTATTATAAATCAATACGCAATAATGTCGCGGAAAATGGCGGACGACACGCTAGTGTAGTTAGTGTTAAAGTTAATTTAGTTTAAAAGACTTATTCTGAATTGATAATGAAGATTTTGTGACAAAAATGAGAGTAACAGAATCTAAATTCAAGTTGTTTATAGGATGTCTACATTAGAGGAGTCTTCGATAGTGAGTGTAGTGGTAGTTAATAAATGAAAAGAGTGGACTGTATGAAAATAATTGTCTATTCGGTATAAATTTACAAGATTATCGAGACCGTTTAGTGCAAAGTCGTTGAAGAGAGTGCGTCAGGATCGTCTTCTTCGATGTTCGCTCGCGAACCGAACATTGCTCGTTCGTTCGCCGAACGCTCGCCGCTCCCTCCGGTCACGCCGCCCGCGGGCAATGTCCGTGAGTAGACAAGTTTTAAATATTTTTTCTTCCAGCAACTGGGCCCTAAGATTCTAGAGTAGATTTTTGTTGATTTGGTATTTCATTCATTACTAAACCATTGACGATGGGCCCGGTTGCAGAAAGAAAAAATGTTTAAACAATCAATCCAGCACTTGGCCCGTGGACCAAGTTACAAGTGGGCCAAGTCGCTGGAAGAATAAGAATAGAATAAGAATAAGAAGACTCCTTTATTTATTTATTTCAAGACCTAAAACTTTTTAATCTTTTTTTTATCCACAACGAGGCTTTTGGCCTGTATCTCACCTAATGGTAAGTGATGATAAGGCCGAAGGTGGAAGTAATAGGGATGTTTCCTGGGTCAAAAAGCAAGAGTTTTAATTAGTCCGTCAGTTAACTTATCAAAAAATACTCTACGCGTATTTTTCACTTTTTCAAACTAATGAAAATTTAAAGAGATAAAGCGCGCCAAAGTTCATAAGAAGAGGCCCGTGACGTCAATGCGTGCATAAAAGTGCCGCACGTTGTGACGTCGCGAATGTAATTATTTGTTAGATTGACAAATAAAAATATACGTGTCCAATATTTTTTTGATATTAAACATGACGGACTAAAAAATTTTTTTTAAGAAACTAGCCTATTAAGCTATCTATTTATTGCACCTGACCGGTGTCAAACCAACAACTTGTAGTGACTTGACCTTTGCCTACAACTAAGTAGGTACTATTTGACCAACCAGTTGCTTCATCAACCTGTATTTGACCTACAGATACAACGCCCTTGGAGGTCAAATAAAACCTTTAACAAAAATCGATGAACGAACGCAATCGTTTAGAATCGAGTAGTTTGTTTTTAATCGAATCTTTACGATGTATTTACTTTAAAAAAAAGAGCAATGACAAAAGATGGGATAAGCAAGATATTGATTTGGCATCCTACTAATATTATAAATGTGACACTTTGAATGGATGTCTGGATGTTTGTTACTCTTTCACGCAAAAAGATTTTGATGAAACTTTACAGTATTATTCTTTATAACCCAGAATAACATAATTATAATTTATGACGATCTGTGACAAACTAAATGTCATGATGATGGTATTTGTATCGATAACTCTGTTTTTATATTATTTTACACTGTCATCCCATTGTTTCTAGATGATATAACTAATTAGAAAGAAAGAAAGATACATTTATTACAATGGACATCACACAAATACATAGACATGACAGTGGCACATAATAATGGAAGAAGAAAAAATAAAAACGAGTAAACTGAGCAGTGCCAGCCATTCACCAACAAGATGCCCACTGCAACGGGACCCCACTCAGCATATGCCGTGGCCCACGGTGACAAAGGCCACGGCGCTGGTTTTCAGTGTGCCCCATTTAATTAGAAAATACTAGCTTTTGCCCGCGGCTTCACCCGCGTGAAATTTAGTTTGTCACATAATCGTCATAAATTATAGCCTATGTGTTATTCTCGGTTATAAACAATAATACTGTAAAGTTTCATTAAAATCCGTTAAGTAGTTTTTGCGTGGAAGAGTAACAAACATCCAGACATCCAAACTTTCGCATTTATAATATTGGTAGGATAAAAAAGTCTCATCAAACTTTTAATTAGGTACTAGTATAAAACATGACCATGTAAGTATACCAATGTATTTATTGCACGTGTCTTTTATTAATTGTTTTGTATAGCAAATCATAAATTATACCAAACAAGAGAATAATTAGTTAGTTTTACGATGTTTTTGGACTTTCAATTTGTCTAAAAATGCTAAAAAACACGTTGTTTTTTAAACTTCCCTGTTGACATGAAAACTGCCTAGATTTCTACCCTAATATTTTAAAGAGGAAAGATTTTTTGATTCTTTGTTGATATTGAATAGTCTCCAAAATTAAAAAAATAAATAAATATCCTTGGACATTTTACACTACGCTTCTAGTCCCAAACTAAGCAAAGCTTGTACTATGGGTACTAGACAACGGATATAAACATACTTAAATACTTTTTTTTTAATACATACATATTATACATAGAAAACACCCAGACCCGTCACAGAAATTAAAATTCATCATTTCAATTTCTGCCCGGCCGGCAATCGAACCCGGGACCTCTCGGCGTAGTAGTCCGTTCTGAACCACTACACTTAACGGCCGACCAATTTGAAAATTGTTGCACTACTTATTAGAATTCTACATTATTTCTGATAAATACATGTCATATAGGCGGTACGAAGTTCGCCGGGTCAGCTAATAGTTCATAAATAAAATAAAATTACATATTTAACTAAAACATTTATTGTCCTGTAGCAGTGGTAGGGTTAAAAAAGTGGAAAGTGGTTCAAGAAGCTTTAAAAGAGCTGTAAAAAGCCAATTTTCAGAATTTATGACGTTTAAGAATGCATACTTCGTTTGTTTCAGCCTAAAGACGTCCACTGCTGGACAAAGGCCTTGGGAAATCTTTGGGGGAGGCCTTTGTCCAGAAGAATACATACTTTGTACAACTTAAATCTTATAGCACTTTTTTGAGTATTAGAAAATTGATCCTACCTACATTATCATTATTTTTGAAGGGTATATCATTAATTCCTTACATTAATATGAATGAAAGCTACCGTCCCACTAGAATCTTGCGAAAAATTGGTCGCCTATACTGTTTTTGTCCCCGTGTTAATATTAATTGGAATACATTTAAAATTACCATCACAATACCGTCTATTTCACTAAATAGTTCGTACATTAATTACCTACTATCAATTTGTAATTACGGGACCTATAAGCTTGACTCACAGTTCAAAATCCTCAGCTTAAACTATACTAAACTATTCTTTCTTTACAGCGCGCGCGCAGCCAAGAATCGCTCCAAACCAGTCGCCGCCCGACCGCCGCCACGAACGGACGTATGGATTTAGTGAAGTGCAGTGAAATGTCAGTGTAGTGTCGATAAATTACAGTGTTTTATATTAAACTATCAAAATGCAAGGCCGGGATAAATTATGCGCGAAGCTCACCAGCGCGTTTCTAAGGAAGTGGTGTAAGTTTTTGATTTTAGTTTTAAGAATATTTTAAGTAGACGTGAGTGCATGTACGCTTCCGGAATCGAGTCGGTCAAGTGTGGTAGTTTTAGTGCAGCTTAAGGTGTTATAAGTGCTAAAAGTTTCGCTCAGGTCTTGTTTAATTACTTCTAGATCGATATCAGTGACATAGGAGAAGGAATAGTCGTTCTTTTTCAATAAAATTGGTTTCTAAAATGATTTTGCAAGCTGTTATGTGTTGGTCTTATTTCTCATTAAGACTTATAAAGTTAGACCCTTTTCAGGGCACCTAAACACGTCCCAAATAGAGCTTGCCCTGTCAAGTATAACATAGAGGTTTTTAACATAATACTTACAGGTTTTTGACAAGGCATGCTATGCAGTTTCACTCTCCATTAAGTGACCTACTTGCCCCCTCTTCAAGAAACTTAACTTAATAGCAAAACTAAAGAGGTTTTAAGAAGCGAAATAACTTTTTAAATCTTTGGAGTCTTTAAGTTGCCGTTCGTTTAAATATTGTAAGTTATGAATGCGTTGTTTTTGAATGACAACGATTTTGCTCATTCAATTGTTTAATTTCAATTCAATTGAACAAAATAATGTTCTGAATGTTGAATGTTTGGTGTCGCTTAACCCAATATTATAAATGCGAAAATTCGTAAGTGTGTATGTTTGTTACCTCTTCACGTCTAAACGGCTGGTGCGATTTTAATAAAATTTGGTATGGAGTTAGCTGACACCCTGGATTAATACATAGGCTACATACTGCGGGTAACATCGCGGGGCACAGCTAGTATTGTAAATGCGAAAGTTCCTCAGGTGTTTGTTACTCTTTCACGCAAGAACTATTGAACGGATTTTGATGAAACTTTACAGTAATATTATTTATACATCAGAATAACATATAGGCTGTAATTTATAACGATCTGTGCCCAACTGAATTTCACGCGGGAGAAAAGTTGGTGACACTAATTTTTATTTTTTATTGTATAATCGCTAAATAAATAAGATGCCATAGTGATTATAATGCAAATAAATGATTTTATTTGATTAGCTTAAGGTGCTATCTGAACTTTGATCAGACTTTTCTTAACTACTAAAAGATAGTAGTTATGTGAGCCCCAAACAGGTTATTTGATAGAAAACAGATAAATTACCATAGATAGGTATAAACTAGTTATACATAATCTACATTCCAGTTCGTAAAAGAAATAATATAAAAAAGTCATTTAAAAACGTAACTCAATTACATAAAAAAGTAATTTCGAATAGTGCTAAGAAGTCCAGTGGTAAGAGAATTGGATTCTTAAAGAAGTGTTGGATTCAATTTCAATGTGGGACAAATACATTGGGACTTACATAAATACAAAACTAATTAAAAATATAGATTAACTTTTTTTTCTTTCTTTCTATTGACATCTAACTATCTATCTTCTATATTTATAAAACTGTCACTGACTGACTGACTCATCACGAAATCTGAAACTACAAGTGCTAGGAGTCTCAAATTTTGCATGGGGGTTCCTTTTAGAACGTAGGTGCTCACTAAGACGGTATTTTGCAAAATTCAACTCCTAAGGGGGTAAAAACGGGGTCTACGCGTGCGTTAGTTTTCAATATTTGCTATTGATTTTTCAGTATTGGGAAGGGAAGTTCCTTACATTGAATTTTACATTACATCGAATTGTATTTTGTAGTTTTTCTTGTCAAAGAAACTGGAAAAAGATACTTAATTTAGCATGCAGTCAGTGACATATTCAAAAGTCAAAAATCCTAGCAAATTCAGTGTGTTTTTGTATTGCAAATGTCTGGAATAAACAAATTTATAAACAACTAGCTGTGCTGGCGACTTCGTACGCGTGAAATTTAGTTTGTCACATATCGTCATAAATTATCCATACTAATATTATAAATGCGAAAGTAACTCTGTCTAGTCTGTCTGTCTGTCTCTCTTTCACGCCTAAACCACTGAACCGATTTTGATGAAATTTGGCATAGAGATAGTTTGAGTCCCGGGAAAGGACATAGGATAGTTTTTATCCCGGTTTTTGAAACAGGGACGCGCGCGATAAAGTTTTTCTGTGTCATACAAAATTCCACGCGGGCGAAGCCGCGGGCGGATAGCTAGTAGCCTATAATGTTGTTCTGGGTTATAAACAATAATACTGAAGTTTCAATAAAATCCGTTCAGTACTTTTTGCATGAAAGAGTAACAAACATCCAGAAATCCAAACTTTCGCATTTATAATATTAGTAGGATATAAGATTCCTCATCCTCATACAAATTGTAAGCAGACCAAACCAGTATTTTGTTCTATCAGCCAATAAAGTCTGCGGGGACCTTTATAAATGACAGTGCTCTCTGAATTTGACACACTTTCTTCGTTCTATTGACCATTATGTAATAAATGACCGTGCATTATTTGAGCAGCATTAAACCGGTAAACAATGCCGCACCAGCCCATATGTTGTTTCGAAAAGAAGAAGCTTTTTAAGCCCTTGAAAAAGAGGCTGACAATAAAATTGTGACTGGGTTTCTTGAGCTGCCTTCTCAGCACTGGCCCATTTATTGTCCCGAAGCAGTGGTAGGGTTAATACTGGGACGTGTAACAGTGATTTTTAAAAGCTTACTTGCAAAACAAATGAATTTGAATTAATTCTTTCTCAGTATATGTTGGGATGAAATGATTTAATTTAATTTTGACCAAGATTTGACTCTTGTGTTTTGTGCTAAGTCTACTTAAAATAATTTTCATTTCATATTAATATGTAACTAGTTAATATTTATTGTAGTTGTAAAAAATAAAATAAGATAATGTATCCGGGCTCAAATATTAAATAATTACATTATTTACAACTGGAAAGCGAAATTACTGACTAGTTAGTGTTGTAACTAATAAAATTTCGTAATGAAATAAAAAGAAAGTATTTAACTAAATTACATAGCAATTAACTAAATAATCATTAACGATGACACTGTCTGAGAATTGATTCAGGATTTTGAGACTATGAAATAAGTAATTGACTAATGTCTTTTTAAATCATCATCATCAGTTCATTTAGTCTCCAATGCAGGAACACGACCCTCTCTAATTGTTTATGAATGGAGGAATATTAATTAATATCAAGTAACTACATTACATAGAGGTAAGATAGCCAGTTCCTCCGTGGTTGAGGATTCCGGGTGAAGCTCGCTTCCACCTTCGGCCTGATCGTCACTTACCATCAGGAGAGATACAGGCCAAGAGTTCCTCGTTGTGGATAAAAAAAAAGAAAAAAAAGTATAAAATAAAGACACTTTTCGCTGTCTGTCCCTATGTATTAGATCTTTAAAACTACGCAACGGATTTTGATGCGGTTTTTTTAATAGGTGAAGTGATTCAAGAGGAATGTTTATATGTTATACTTAACACCCGTGTGAAGCTGGGGCGGGTCGCTAGTTGAAAATAAACTAGTAGTTATATTCCGGAATTCTGCTAAAATTCGACAAAAGATATTCTGTCGTAAACAATGAAAGGGAAATTGAGGAAATGCCAGCGATATGAATGTAGCTAAAAGGTGGAAGATGGAGATACTAAAAATCCTGTAACGCCTTATAAAAATGATTTGATTTGATTATTTGTACAAGAATATACCATAATTATGTCTGGCTTTACACTAAACATTGCGTAGTTAGTAGTTGATTCTAACAAAACAAAATGTATAACCTTATTATTTTTAAGGCGGTTGAAAATTATTAATGGAACATGAATAATGACATTAAGTTAGTATTAATGTACTAAGAAATAAATTATTTCTATAGATATTTCACAACTGTATCGTAAGGGCGATTTAATTTAAAATTCAAAGATTACAAAACGATTAAAACATTGAATACAATATTAATAATCTGATCACTATAACCTCTTTTTTGCAGTCGGTATTACTCGTTGTGTAACATCAATATGGCTTACTCTTTAGTTTTTTACGCAAGAAGGTACAAGTACCTACCTACTTACTTGTGGCCAACAAGTTTGTGTTCAACACAAGGTAAACGTACAAAATTGGTCAAGTACAAGTCTGTTCTTAGTTGAAAGATTCCGTACTTATTCTCGTATTCACAAACGATGCTTGCTTAAGTGAAGGCAAATCGTACGCACAGCGTTGAATATGTTAGGATTATATTATCTTTGGAAGTGTATTAAATATTAAAAAGTTAACTGTTTCCGGTAGAACGTTCTTCCCTCTTCCGGCTATGTACGAACAAGATGTGTCTGTGTAAGAACCCGAATAATAAATGCTTATCTCGCTAACTATCGGTCTTTTCATTAAAGAAACACAAGTTCTGATAGGTTATGGGCCCAGACGCCCGTTAGTTAGAGTTAGGGAAAGTTTTAATTGTAGATTATTCGGGAAAAAGCGGATTTGTGAAATATAAAAATGGCGATGTCAAGTAGTAACACGCCGCTACCGCAATTGAGTGCAGGGGCATACGACAACTGGGTTTTCAGGATAAAATGCATACTCGCAGAAAAAGGTCTAACAGAAGTTTTGGATATAAAGAAAATAGTAGACTGTGATGAGAAGATGAAACTCATGGATGCAAAAGCGAGAAGTATCATCGTCCAAAGCGTGACAGACCAACACTTAAACCTGATAAAAGAAAGCACAAGCGCGAAAGAAATGTTAGAAGTTTTGAAAAACACATTCCAACGAAACACGGTCATATCAAAAATATGCCTAAGAAGAAAGTTATTGACTTTGAAACATACAGGAAAATTAGAAGAATATTTCGCCAATTTCGACAATCTTATAAGAGAATTAGAAGTGTCAGGAGAGAAAATTGCAGAAAATGAAAAAATCAGCTACCTCTTAACTGGATTGGGAGAGGAATTCAACGCAATAATAACAGCAATGGAAACGGTAAACCAAGAGCTAAGGCTCGACTTATCAGAACTTGTGTTTCTTTAATGAAAAGACCGATAGTTAGCGAGATAAGCATTTATTATTCGGGTTCTTACACAGACACATCTTGTTCGTACATAGCCGGAAGAGGGAAGAACGTTCTACCGGAAACAGTTAACCTTTTAATATTTAATACACTTCCAAAGATAATATAATCCTAACACTCCCTCTCAATTACAAGTTAGGCTTTAACTTTTAATTGCAAAACAAAATAATTTTTATCTACTAATAAAAACTTCTAATAACAATATTCCACTTATGTTTTAGTATGGCAACATTAAAAAAAAGAATTTGACATTTCAGAAACTGACATTAATGACAACTAGTGACACATGCAACTCACTTCACACTGTTCTATTAATGTNTAGAACAGTGTGAAGTGAGTTGCATGTGTCACTAGTTGTCATTAATGTCAGTTTCTGAAATGTCAAATTCTTTTTTTTAATGTTGCCATACTAAAACATAAGTGGAATATTGTTATTAGAAGTTTTTATTAGTAGATAAAAATTATTTTGTTTTGCAATTAAAAGTTAAAGCCTAACTTGTAATTGAGAGGGAGTGTTAGGATTATATTATCTTTGGAAGTGTATTAAATATTAAAAGGTTAACTGTTTCCGGTAGAACGTTCTTCCCTCTTCCGGCTATGTACGAACAAGATGTGTCTGTGTAAGAACCCGAATAATAAATGCTTATCTCGCTAACTATCGGTCTTTTCATTAAAGAAACACAAGTTCTGAGCTCTGTGATTGGTTCGTGTGTCACCCTGTGCGTCCACGCGCACTGTGAGACCTCATAGTAATGTTTGTGAATACATCTTACTTTAACTGTAATAACCGTCAAAAATCTGTCAAACTTCATACAAAAATAAGATGGTGCAACTCAGTCTTAGACATTTCAAGGAAAATATTTATAAGTTAGTATGATTTTCAGTTTTTTTTTATGCACAACGAGGAAGCTCTTGGCCTGTATCTCACCTGATGGTAAGTGACGATCAGGCCAAAGGTGGAAGCGAGCTTCACCCAGAATCCTCAACCACGGAGGAACTGGCTATCTTACCTCTGACTGCTGGAACACAATAATGCTGTTAACATTGTTGTTATGGCGACAGACTTAGGTAAGATGGTGGTGGCTAGCCAGACGGACTTAGAACAAGCCCTACCACCAACCAAACCGAACAGAAAAATCTGCCCCCACTGGGAATCGAACCCGGGACCTCTGCCTCTGAAGCAGGTGGTCTTACCACTAGACCACAGAGGCGGTTTAAAGTAATTAAAAATGAGGATTTCTTCTTCAACCACTGAACCTTCACTGTGGCCTCATTAGTTAAGTAATAACTATAATATTTGTGTCGCTAAAGTAACATTATACGGCCCATTAAGTTTAATAACTCGGTGGAAACCATCTTAATGTCAAAATATTAGTGGTAAGGTAGGTAGTTAAAAATTGCTTAAAACTAACCACCTTATTTCTTTGCTGCTTATTGTCTAATATGGACTATCTCATCTGCAACTCCTGTGTAGCCAGGATCTACAGCTTGACCGCCAATAACCCAACCAGTGAAGGCCAAGTTTGTCCCGGGGGAAAGTTAAACTGTCATTGGACCCGTAACGAAATTTATAGGAGTTCAAAATTAAGGATCGACTTTCCGATGCAAAGGGGATCAAATAAAGATGTACCTAAGTAACATTTAGGAAACCTCGTGGACTATTCATAAACTTGTATGGAAGTCAGACTGCACATAACACCGATTCGGTTACGGATTCCTCTTACAACTTAGAATCCGATCAAACTATTGGACGACGAAAAGTTTGTTATTTTCGTGGAGTATAAAGGAGCTTGCATTAATCAAACAGTCAAAAGTATTAAAGTCAAAGACAAAATTTCTTTATTTGTTTAGACTAATAAATAGTTCTTACAAATCGTCATTTTGCTCTTAAGGGGCCTTTACATGTCTCATAATCTTTTTACCCTACCAGCGCTTCGAGACCAACATTTGGCAAGTGCTGAGAAGAAGCGCCGCAACAAACTCAGTCACCACTGTCTGCCGGTTAATATGAATAAATAGAAAAAGCAGTAGTAGGTACATTTGATTCAGGAGCAGTTCACTGAATTTACCACGCATTCTTGTATGATGTATCTTATAAGAATGGGTATACAAAATTGCGTGGCATATTAAACAAGGTAGTAACGTGCTAATATCTAGACTTACAAATTAAGATACTTAAATACCAGGAGAAATGATTCCCATTAATAAATTTGAATAACTTGGATTGACCAGTCCCCGAAAGCAGCGCCTGTTCACAGACATGACAAGTGAATTAATAGTGACTGAATTTCTTGCGCTGCTTCTTCTCAGCACTGGCCCATTTATTGTCCCGAAGCAGTTGTAGGGTTAATAACTACTGGGACGTGTAAAAGTGCTTTTTAAAAGCCTACTTGCAAAATAAAATGAGATTTTATGAGATATCCTTTCCTGTTTCAAAAACACGCTACAGTTGTACATTTCGATCCAAACTGTTCATACATAAAAAAAACTCATAAAAAGTCATGAAACTCATTTATTTCTGCAAGTAGGCTTTAAAAAGCACTTTTACACGTCCCAGTATTAACCCTACCACTGCTTCGGGACAATAAATGGGCCAGTACCGAGAAGAAGAAGCGCAAGAAACTCAGTCATGATTTTAAAAGTACACAAGACTAAAAATTAGGTAAATTTTGGCTCAAAATATTCATATCTGAGTTTTAACACGAGACGAACACCCAACACATGTATTAAATAACTCGCAACGCAGGCGCAGGTTACTTAACCCATTCGCTGACGCAACAGTGCCTCTTACTCGCACTTAACTCGCCACTGACCTACATGCGGTGTGCGAATTTGACTGAGCCTAGATGTGTAGGGAGGAGGGGGGGCACACTTTACACTTTATTTAAGAGACTTCATACTTGCGAATCTGTAGGGGGGACACTTTATACTTTATTTATCTGTGGGCTCAGTGTGAGTTTACATCGAACTAGTGAGCGCGTTAAAAAAAATATTACAATTTTAGTTCGTTTCCGAACGTTTCCGCTAGGGGCGCTGTTCAATCCGTCATACATTTAATGTAATTTTTACGCGCTCACTAGTGACAACGTTTTCTATAAACTCACACTAAGCTCTCTGACGAGGGGCTGACTTGCGAATTTGCGCAAAATCTGTGGTTATATCATCTTTTAACCGCCTATTTGGCCAAATAATAAGACCTCCTGTCTCAGACCTAGAGATCCCAGGTTCGATTCTCAGTGGGGGCAAAAGTTTCTGCTCGGATTGGTTGGTGATTATAAGATTCTATACCTGCCTTAAATGAAAGCCTAATTAGCGTAATTGCGTTCACCAGTTTCACTGTCTTAATCACAAGCAAGTGACGACACCTTACTTGTCACTGAAACCCTCATTGAAAACTTTTTCTGCTACTTCTCAGCACCAACTGATGTTGTCTTGAAGTGGCATCATTGGAGGCCAAATTCTCAGAATCTATTGGCTACATATTACTAAACCTTTGTTTGTCGCCTGTCATCCGCTTTGCAATGGAGGGAAGTCGAACCTTAACGTCGAACTCCTTCTATGTTCTTCTGATTAATTTCGCTGCGGGTCCCTGCTACACAGGAGTTGCAGCGGTGGGAACGAGAAGTGGGAATAGTCCCGTTTGTGACTATACTGTACTGAGAAAGAAAGATAGGATTACTCCCGTTCCCGTAACAGTTTTTCAAAAAGTAAGACCATATCTCGTTAGAAACTTACCAGTTTTGTGGTTAATAACCTCATTTGAATATTTTCAATCATTTCATAGAAACAGACTGATTCATGGCTCTGTAGTTTTTATATCTATGCTATAAAAAGAGATATCTGAATCAATAAGCTTACAACTTATTTGACCTAGAAAGTTTATTGCGTAGGTTTCTTCTATGATATTAATATTTATTAATGAATGAGGAAGAATATTTTAAAATTAAACGGTGGCCTAGTTAATGGACAGACTTAAAATTTTGATTCATCATCATCATCATCATTACAGCCATAGGACGTCCACTGAACATAGGCCTCCCCCAATGATTTCCACAATAGCCGGTTGGTGGCGGCCTGCATCCAGCGCCTTCCCGCTACCTTTATGAGGTAGGTACCTAGTCGGTCCTTTTGATTAATACAATTAAAGAAACATGTAGTGTGAAAAATATTAAAATGTCAATTCTACTATACCGTACCCGGACAAAGAAACTAAACTAGAAACAGAAACACACATAAATCCTAAATAACAGTACATTTTTCGCCAAACCAAAGCCAGGCGTGCTCCTTCACAATCAAAATACAACAAACTACCTTTCTCTTTCAGTCCCAATAAGTGGGACTGGGTCAAAACTAGTCTGAAGCAACAATAGTTATCTTGAATCGAATAATATTTACGTTCGAGAGACAATGGCGTCCACAAACACAGGCTAGCGAGTACTATTATTTATAGTAATAGTTTAAATATAGTCTACTAGCGACTACGTGCGCGTGGATCTCGTTTTTCCACCTTAGGAGTTGAATTTTGCAAAATCCCGGCTTAGTAAGCACCTACGTTCTAAAAGGAACCCCATGAAAAATTTGAGACTCCTAGCCTTGTAGTTTCTGAGATTTTGTGATGAGTGAGTCAGTCAGGGATCCACGCGTACGAAGTCGCGGGCGGCCGCTAGTTGAATTTGGCATAGTATTTTCTTCAACAATAATGAGATTGTCCAAATTCTAAGGAATTGGTTTTTTGCATGACACTGTAAGAATCAGTTCCTGCAAGAAACATAATGTCTCCGTGCTTATGCTACTTTGCCATTGCATTCTTCCGCCACTTCTTCTCAGCACCAGCCCATAAGGTTGTCCCGAAGTGGTGGTAGGGCAAGCTATATTTGGGACGTGTTTAAGTGCCCTGGAAAGGGCCTATGTACTGAATAAACTATTTGAATTTGAAACACAAATGTAGCATGATGTGCTTGCTCTTGCTAAGAGATGAAATAACCTCATAATAATTTCTGCAATAACGTGGTTGTTTTTATACTTAGAGAGAATAATTGATTATTCATAAAAAAAATCTTCATACAAGACTATGAGTCAGATCAGAAGTGAAGAAAAAATACCTGCTTAATACCTACATATTTAACCTTAAAAACATACTTAAAGTATGTTAACTTCCTAAAAGAATAGTGCAAAGTTGACAGCACATCACGTTTGTTTTAAAATACCTACCTTTTACAAACGTTGTAAGATATATCATGCCCGTATTCACAAACGATGCTTGCTTAAGTGAAGCAGCAAATCGAATGCACAGCGTTGAATAGAGCTCTGTGATTGGGTCGTGTGTCATCCTGTGCGTCCACGCGCACTGTGAGACCTCATAGTAATGTTTGTGAATACGGGCGTAAAATACCCAAAGTTCCAAACACGACAGAAATTCTAAAATCTTGAATTTTGTTGTAGTCGTATAATAGCGTTTATTTTAAGCAACATAAGATGGCTTATAGTTGTAATATTTTAAAAGTGACACCCACTAATGTGTCTAGTTATCCAGTCTTTAAAAAACAATTAGTGACAATTACTAAAATGACTTTTTCAATGTCTCCACAGATTACGTGCACGATTATTTTTAACTAGCTTTCCGCCCGCGGCTTCGCCCGCGTGGAATTTTGTCTGTCACAGAAAAACTTTATCGCGCGCGTCCCTGTTTCAAAAACCGGGATAAAAACTATCTTAAGTCCTTTCCCGGGACTCAAACTATCCCTACGCCAAATTTCATTAAAATCGGTTCAGTGGTTTAGGCGTGAACGAAAGACAGGCAGAGTTACTTTCGCATTTATAATATTAAGTATAGATTTTTCCAAAGACAGAAATATCCACAAGGAAGTGTTATGAGCCCATGACTGTTTTCTGTTGAGAAACCACGAGTTAAGTGTGTGTGCTTAGTAGAATATGTTTGCGATAGGCAAATATACGTCGAAGATGAATAGCCTGCAAGGTCGTGATAGAAACTACGTACTTTAGAAACCAAGTGTGTTAGAAGTTAAGCTTAAACCACACCAACGCGTGCAGATAGCCATCGCCGGCGCGATCATAGGCCAATGACAGGTCACGCGACCCAGGGTCGACCCAGGGTTCTACAGGGCCCGCGGAGCGAGAGCGCGAAGATGATCCAAACGCGCCCTCACTCCGGCGACGGCGGAGGGGTCAGAGGAGGCGACAGTATGATCGCCTCCAGTTTCCTCTCCTCGGTGATGGCCAGCGGGCCGGGGGCGTGGGGGCGCCCTCGCCTGCATTGCACAGGCCACCACCACCGTCGGACGGGAACAGCTGTGTGCTCCTAGCTGCTCCCGTCGCCCCCCGTCCTGGGGGGCCTGTAGGGCCCGCCGTGTAGGCGGGCAATCGCCGGGAGGGACTGTGGTAGTAAAGGCTTTGTCCGGAATCCCACAGTTCCTTCCCACTTAAGGCGAATGACGGAACACCGGGGTCTTTTTAGTGGGTATGCCTTTGTCCTTCTGACTTGGTGAGCCCCACATAACCTACCCTGTCCCCGCAGGATAGGTATGCAATTCAATGCATTTTTTCCCCGAAAAAAAAAGGGTTCTACAGGGCGATCTGCAAGCGTTGCTGTGGTTGAAGCATTACTTGATACTTGACAGAAGTTTCCAAAGATGGCCGCTGGATGCCTTCCCCCTAGGCAAGTTACAAAACGTGACAATATCAAAAATAATATGACGCTTTTTATATCTTGTCTAGGGCGTTCAACGATAGTTTAACTGCACCGGGCAAAATGGACCTTCCCTGGTTGTGATACCTAATGGCGGTCAAGCTGTAGATCCTGGCTACACAGGAGTTGCAGCGGTGGCAACGAACGTCCCTTTCTTTCTACGATTAGAGGGCGAAATGATGCCACATGGTTTTACCTGGTCGGAAGTTAAAGATTTTCTATGTTTCCGGAAAATATTAGATGTAATAATTATTTAAAAGGACTCTCACAATAGTGACTGAGTTTCTTGCGCTGCTTCTTCTCAGCACTGGCACATTTATTGTTTCGAAGAAGTGGTTCGTTCGTTCGTTCATTCGAACGTTTATTGGCCCATTTATTGTTCCGAAGAAGTGGTAGGACTATGAAGTATTCTAGGACGTGTAAAACCACTTTACAAAGCCTTTTGCAGAAAATAAACGACTTATAATCATCTTCAGTTCCTCTCTCAGCAGAATTTTCCAATCAAGTTTAATCATGGTGTCATGACGTAGGCAGTTTTGAATCGAGCTCACGATCTTTATTTACATTATTTTACATGTCTAATTATTTAAGCAAATATACGCTTCATTTTACCTACCTATACCATTTTTTGCATGTGCTTCCCCTGAGGTTAAGTCCGTGATCGATGCTTGCTTAAGTGAAGCAGCAAATCGAACGCACAGCGTTGAATGGAGCTCTGTGATTGGTTCGTGTGTCAATCTTTGCGTCCACGCGCACTGTGTGATCTCATAGAAATGTTTGTGATACGGGCGTTTTTCACTAATCTCAATATTAAAACTGTTTGAATATTCAAAGATATATCTTAGTAATATTTTACAAATAAAATATTACTAAGATATATATAAGATATATTTTATTTTACAAATAAAATATTACTAAGATTCTCAGAGACTTTGGTCATATTTCTTGCGTTTCACATAACCCTGAGTTAAGTGTGAATTTTAATTTCCTTAACAGACATATCCATTTACCTATATTGTTATGTGTCATTTTACATTATGTATTTTACATAGGTCAGTATTTGCAAACTCATTAACACTACTTGACTCTAGTACAAGGTACAGCCAGCGTCAAATAGTAACACCCAAAGTGGTCAAAATGTTGACAACACAACTTTATTCCAATAAGGGCTATCGTTTTAGCGCTCACCAGTTAGCGCCACTGTAGAGTAAGGTCCTGTCACTTGCTAGTAGCGAAGACAGTGGCGCCAACTGGCGAGCGCTAAAGTGGTAGGAGGACTATCGCATTGGCACTCATCAAGATGGCGCCACTGTAGAGTAAGGTCCTGTCACTTGCTAGTAGCGAAGACAGTGGCACCAACTGGTGAGCGCTAAAGTGGTAGGAGGACGATCGCATTTGCACTCATCATCAAGATAGCGCTACTGTAGAGTAAGGTCCTGTCAATCGCCAGGGGTGCCAACTGTTAAGTATAAAAACGATAGCCCTCATTGTAACAAAGACGTGTTGCGAACTTTTTGGCTACTTTGGGTGGCACGAACTATTTGACGCTGGTTGTACTAATAGAAGTTCAAAATGAGATTCAATTTTAAGATAGGATTATGTTTGGTTGAATTAAAAAATGTAGAGCTATCATAAGAGGGAACCAGATCATATGACAGATTAGCAGATCAGGTCTAGGGCTAAAAATTCATGAGACATGGTAAAAGTATCAAGATTTTTTTTCGATTTGTGGGAATATGCGAGTACTAATTTATTTAGTCCTCACAAAGAAATATTTTTTTTATTGAATTGAGTTTTGCTTCGTTCTGTTGTGCTAAGGACCTATGGAGCTTCCTCAGTCACTGTTAAACTTTCCCCCGGGACAAACTTGACCTTCACTGGTTGGGTTGTTGGCGGTCAAGCAAACGAGAGGTGGAAATAGTCCCGTTCCTCAGTCAGTTACACCTATTCATTCGAGTTGGAAATATATAGGATATTGTAAATTGTAGTATGTTCTAGTGGTAAAACCACCTGCTTCAGACGCAGAGGTTTCGATTCCCAGTGGGGGCAGATTTTTCTGTTCGGTTTGGTTGGTGGTGGGGCTTGTTCTAAGTCCGCCTGGCTAGCTACCACCATCTTACCTAAGTCTGTCGCTATATAACAATGTTAACAGCATTGTTGTGTTCCGGCAGTTAAAGGTAAGATAGCCAGTTCCTCCGTAGTTGAGGATTCCGGGTGAAGCTCGCTTCCACCTTCGGCCTGATCGTCACTTACCATCAGGTGAGATACAGGCCAAGAGCTTCCTCGTTGTGGATAAAAAAAAACTAATTATTAAACATAGAAATCATGTAATGCATTCAAAATAAGGAAATTTCACGCGAGTGCGCAGGGCCGCCGCAAGCGGGCGTGCAATGCGTGCACCGCACGCGGGCGGCACGCCCAGGGGGGCGGCAAATCGGGCGCTCAGAGCTTCCGAGAAGAGAAGCTCAGGGCGCTTAGAACAGCTGGGATCACGCAGCTGTTCCCGTCTGACGGAGGAGATGGTGTGTGCAATGCAGGTGGGGGCACCCCCACACTATCAGCCGCTGACCATCATCGTGGAGGGGAATCAGGAAGCAATCATATTGTCCCCTCCTCTGACCCCTCCACCGCCGACGGAGTGAGGGCGCGTTTGGTTCGTCCTCGTGCTCTCGCTCCGAGGACTCATTTTGCAACATGACGTTTTCGCAGAAGGAGGCTATGGCCGCCCAGGCCTCATTACTGTCCAGCATTGCTTTGACTATGCTAGCCAGCACGAGGTCCCGGCCCTTCCTCGAGCCCACGCCGCACACACTGCGAGGGTATCGTGCGCCTCGTCCTCCGAGCCACGCGGCGGACCACCTGCTTGTACGCAATGCTTTTCAAAATGCTGGCGTAAAGGAGCCGCCATTTGGCTCTCGAACCCCCCCACGATAAAGCATCCGCGGCCTTAAGCAGGCGCTATGACAGTATGGCAAAATGAGGGTCAAACTGACACCGGCTATCCGACTATCAGGCCCAGACAATTGCTCTGAACCTTAACTTCTATCCTGACTCCATCCACGGTAAAATAATATGGGCGTTAGGAGAAACACTCCAGTCTCCAGACGCGCGCAGGCAATTTAAGTACTGGCAGTGGTCGCCAAATTGGCCGCGTCCATACAATCCCTCAGGCTGTGACGAGTGTCACCTGCATAACTGATAACATCTACGCCCGGGAGGAGGGCGCCGCTTTGTACCCAGTCATATCCGATGTTGAGTTACCTGGACGGCCTTCCTTGCGCAGCAGGCATAGTTATCCGGCCTAGGCAGGCAAAGAGGGGCTCCCTCCACAGCTGAGTTGACACTGCGGGAATCTATCATGGATGGTAGAGCGAAAAAGGCAAACTGGTTCGGGAAGAGCGCTCGCAAAACCTTGTCTAGCAGAGCCTGCTCTTTAGTCAGTGGAGGACCAATAGGCTGTAGTTGGTTTCTAGCATAAAATCTCCCACAGTTAGTATCGTCGTCCAAACTTGCGAGCATTTCTGCCCTCGCTCGGTCTTTGGCGGCTCCGATTTCATAAAGGCAAGCCATATGACGGGTCTCGTGAACGTTTACGCCAGCTACGAGTGAACGCAGCTCAGCTAGTTCAGCCGACCACCAGTAGACAGCACGACAAGGTGTGCGGTAGCGTAATCGAGGCATGTTAACATCACACACCTCAATTAACGATTTTCTTAATTGGTTGGCCGCCATATCACCGTCCGTGACTATCGCATACGAATGCAGCCTCCTTGGCCATCTCCCGATCAAAGCGGGTAAGCGCCCATCTGGGTAAGGGAGAGGAAATTGAGCGGGTCGCTCCCGCACCCTTCATTGCTCCAGTGCGGTTAGAGCGGGAGTAGCACACGAAACGTCCACCACTAACCCTCCCTGCTATCGCACACTCGTGTGCACCGTCCCTCTACCCAAGAGGGATGGGGAGGCTACTACAATGATTTTTGTGCAAATGAAAATTTTCTACCTTGTATAACTTTTTATCAACAACGCGACGTACAGAATAAATAAAAATACTTAAACAATTGAAATTTTATCGTCTTTATACTTCTCAAAGACATTTTCCTCATATAGTCAATTATTGAAGCGTTAAATGTAAAAAATAATTAATGTTCGGCCCTTTAACTCAAGATGGTGACTAACGCTCTGACCTCTCGAGTTCGAAAACATACTTTTTTCATAACTAGTCCATACATAAAAATATACTTAATACAAATTAAAAAATTTTACTTTCCACCTTTTGCAGGAAAAAAATACCAATTGATTGGACTATTAAGCATGAAAAATGAGAAAACATCAATTAAATTAGCCTTTTTTTGACAAAACTCATTAAGTAGGTAGTCGTAGGGCGGCATAATCGGTTTTGCACGCGGGCGACGAAACAGCTAGCGGCGGGCCTGCGAGTGCGACACGCGCCCGCTTTAGTTTTTTGTCCAATAAATTATTATAATCGCTACATAAGTAACGCCATCTATGCTATCTGTGCAAAAACTTGAGTTATTGAACTAAATTCGCCGAGTTTTTGCACGTTTGGCACAGAGGTCGTTACAGGCGAATGCCTTCTGTTAATATTAAGTATTACTTTAACAGATTAACCCAGTTGTTACGGATATTGGTAATTGGTACTTGTTGGTGTTCAAATAAATAAATAAATAAATATCCCTTTTTTCTTACGATTCCTGTGATTTTGCATACATCGGCTATTTAATGCATCAAGGCAACAGGAAAAATACAAAAAAAATGATCGGTCTTACGGAAACTCTGGAAAATGGTGTTTGATATACGGAACGCTAGTAATATGTACGGCCACTTGTATGAACTTAGAGATAATAGGTACCTACTCTTGGCGACTTGCGTAACTTATTAAAGTATTTGCATAAAATATGGAATATTTATTAATAAAATAATATTATTTATTAATAAAATAAAATTTATTATTTTTCAAATTTAATTCCAGTAGTGTGAACTGTATAATTACGCCCAAAACATTTTCTGCGATAAAGGGTACTAATATATTTCTTGAAAAAATTTTTTATCAAAGCGTGAGTTTCATAAAAACTGTGTGTTGTGAATTGAACTGAATTTGAGATGTGAAAATACTTCTCGTCTGTTTATGTGGCGGAGAAAATCTCTTGGTTTTGACAGTTGGCGCAATTTTCAATGCATTTGAAGCAACTGTAACCACACTAAATCATTTCATTTACAAAAAATAATTTTCTTCATATCTTCAAACATGACTGACCCTGTCTAGGGCATAATTGGCAATCTAAGCTAACGGGATGCAGTCTTCTTCATCATCACTGGATGAAGAATTCTCTAGTTATTTCTATGTGGGCTCTCATTTGTAATCCAGGCAAATCTATTGGCACTTTATTTTCATCACCAGAGTTCTCTTTGGTTAAGTCACCATTACAATTATCCGGATTTTCCTGCGGGAAAATTGTGATTGAGTTAGGAATACACTCATTTTCATTTTTCTCCAATTCTTCAATGATTTCATTTAAAGGAAAGGGCCTCGAAGGCAGGCGCTAAAACAACAAAATACCGCAGTTCATATTACTAGCGTTCCTTATACGGATCACTAAGTTTAACGTTGAATTAGTAACAGTTACTGTAAAAATGTTTATAACTATGTTATCGATTTACAAAAAGTGGGCTACAAACTTCCAAATTTCGGCAAGAAATACTCTAGAATAAATACTTGTCATGTTTGTATTCACCTTGAAAAAGTCATCGTAAAATTTACGAAAACAAAAAAACGCTTACGATTGAAATGTGACACCCAATGGAGAACAGAACACTTCTGATGGACAAAGGGACCCCACAGCAATCGTTTAACATAAACAATGTTATCAGAAACCACCCTCATTGTTTATAATAATGTAATTTTTATGTTGATCCGTATATCAAACGCTAGTAACAAGTGGGTTAACAAAAATTTTTTTATTAGGTACATTATACAGGGTCAGCGTCATTTTTTAAAATTAGTTACATTATACAGGGTGTCCCGAAAATAGTGTCAAGCCGTAGCCCAGAGGTAAAACAAAACAAACACAAAACACGAAACGGAATGGAGAAATGCGGAGAAATGTTTACCAGACTGTGCCAGAAGGAGGGTTAATCTATAGAATTTCCGCGTCACGGAGCGTTGATGTGTGGGGCAGAGAGGAGAAGTGGAATTAAGGCGATTAGAGTCCTCAATGACCTTGGGCGTTTGACCTTCACGCCGCGCGAAACACCCGCGCACCCCGCACGAAAACTCCGATTTGACACCGATCAAAATTACACGGGCATAGGTAGATACAGAATAGAAGCTCTTTTTTCATGACATTACTGCCTATTATTTTAAACTTGAATTGATGAACCTTTGATGAAATTAAACAAATCTGCGTCCAGGAGAGGATGTTGGATTTATGGACGCATAAGAGAAACTCCTTACTAATTGTCTTTGGGCACTCTCGTCCTTGTCGCGTTGACAAAATGTTCTCATATATTTTACTCTAAAATATAAAGTCTTCATATTAAGCTTTGTTTAATTTCATCAACCTTGATGTCGGTGTCATTTAACTCAGGCGTAAAGGTATTTAATAAAAATAACACAATCCATGAACATTTTGTACAGGATATTTTTTTTTAATTTTTTCGTAATTTTTCTAATGTTTTTGTCGGTTCAGCCGTTCTCGAAATTTGAACATGTAATATGTAGGTAACTTCGGGTGGAATCTTGCAAGCTGAATTTGTTAGACCAACTTCCTGACGACAACTGTAGGTATTGGAACACATGGTAGTATTGTCTATGGTTTAAAAAAGCAAATGATTCTTCTTTTGTCTATTGTCATTCTCTTTGTGTCACTTATGAAGAATAAACTGAAAATGTGTTTAATCTCGTCTCTTTATTAGAAATCCTTCAACAACTGATTGAGTTAAAATTTTGGAATACATGTCATTCGGATGACAATGCAATATTGTGATGACATGGAGTCGATCTGATGATAGAACTGGAATGCCAGTGGCCCCATAGCAACTCCGGGATTAAACGATTCCATCGAGTTTAGGCTCGTTTGATTTGTATTTATTTATTTATTTATATAAATATAAGTAAGTAATATTATGTAAGTAAGCTACTTTAAAAATCACGAGTACCTACCTACTTCAATTCTCAAAGACAAACAGGGTCTGATGATGGAGCTGGAATGTGGCCGTAGGAATTAGGCTAGTTTCTTAAAAAAACACTTTTAGTCCGTCAATTACATTATCAAAAAATATTGGACACGGGATATTTTTATTTGTCAACAAACAAGTAATTACGAAGTTATGATGCGATGAAACTCCGCGTGACGTCACAAATCGCAACAATTTTAAGCACGCCTTAACGTCATGGGCCTGTTCTTAACTTTGGCGCGCTTTATCTCTTTAAATTTTTATAAGTTTAAAAAGTGAAAAATACACTAAAGTATTTTTTTGGTAAGTTGACCGACGGACTAATTCAAACTCTTGCTTTACCCAGGAAACATCCCTTTTCTTCGAAATTATTACGAGCTACATAACGAAAAATCTTTGCTACTACGCCGCAGCAAATTCCGCATCATAAATAAAAAAATAAATTAACTCAACAGCAAAACGTTCGGAATTTATCAAAAGTAAAATTTATGAATGAAAGTAATGTTCGATTGAAAAACGCAACGTGTCATTTAAAGATTAAAGAATTCCTAATCTATTCGTGTAAAAATCTTTTAAATTAACATAGCCGTTTTGGAGGAGTAGGGAATTTAAGTAAAAAATCGATGTCCCGTATTTATTTTTTTAATCCAAAACAAAGAGACGTAGCAAAAATTCAAACGTCACAAATGTAGTCCTTGAACTGTTGTATAACATATATTTTTTTCAACTATTTCTGTCCAGCAGTAAAAGAGGAGTAGGCTTTACAAAATGCCCATTTGACGCGGATTGAGGACTCTAATCGCCTTAATGAGGGTTTTCGCGATTGAAAAATCCGCCAGATGGCAATACGTAGACGGGAGGTCCAAATACTATAGATATGTCAAAATCCACCAATCATGCAGCATTTGGACCTCCCGTCTACGTATTGCCATCTGGCGGATTTTTCAATCGCGAAAACCCTCATTAAATCTGATTGGCGGAGAAGTGTTTATTCAAAACAATTCTCCGCTCAGCTCCGCTCGTGAAAAACGGACCCAAGTCGGCTATTTCGTTATATCTTCACACAGTTATTTAAACTTGGTGATATCATGATAATGACGTACAGTGACTTTATTTACTATGTTGTTAACAACTTACGCAAATAAGAACATACAATTATATGATGGTTGTAAGAGCATTGTACTGTAAGATGGAGACTTACTTGTACCACTATTAAGTATTCTATGCTTGTACAGTCACAGCTCACAGTACATCAGAATATTATACAGGGTGAAAACGATAAGTGATCTCACTCGATTATTTCTAAACTATACTGTTAATTGTGAAAAATATAAAACGTTAAAATAGCGGTATCGTTATAGCCAATGAGATGCTGTCATAGTGACATTGACAATACGTCAATGTCACACGAGAATCAAACGTCAGAATAGAGGGACGCGCGGAGACGACTCCGCGCGCTTTTGTGCTAAGTGATGAATTGTAATTAAAATAAGGCAATATAATGTGAAAGTTGAGTATTCAGTGTTTCATTTATGAGAATAGATCGACCGGCCTCTAATAATACAAAATATCAAAAAACTAGTTACTGATCCTGAAAGTGCTTCACGAGCTCTATCAAACGATCTGTTCTGATCTGTCCGAAAATTCAAAATTCAATGCAAACCAGCTTCCATACATTTGGTACAGTCACATAACCGTTACCGTTTGAAAAATCTCGTGAAGCACTTTCGCGATCAGGTGTCAGTTTTTCGAAATAATCGAGTGAGATCACTTATCGTTTCCACCCTGTATATTTTTGTTGCAAAATTAAACTTTATTGCATCTAAATATGTCGTTCTTTAAACATTACTATGAGGTCTCATAGTGCGCGTGGGCGCCCAGGGTGACGCACGAACCAATCACAGAGCTATATTCAACGCTGTGCGTTCGATTTGCTGCTTCACTTAGCAAGCATCGTTTGTGAATACGAGCGATGCCTTAAATGCCAATTGGTAATGTAAACGTTAATTTCAAACTAAAAATACCATATTCTCGGAAAATTTTTAGCTTAGTCATCTTTCATGTTTTCTAATAAACAGTGTTAATATTTTTGCTAAAATAAATAATAACAAATACATCAAAGTTTAACCGGATACTCGTAAGTGATGAACGGAAACCAACATTTGAACTAAATGTTAGTTATTTGGAGTTATTTGGCAGGATGGACATGTCAAGGCTCTGGAAAATTGATATGTAGCAAATATCAATTAACTTCGCAAATATTTTGTTCTGTAGTAGGTACACGCAACTTGGACGTTTTGTAGGCCCATGGTTTCATCGGTTTGTTAATTATATGAACATGAATGCAACATTTATAGATCGTTTCATCCACGAAGACGCGCCCCACCATTCTTCCGCTAGTGTTTGATTGTTATCGGTACACGCTAAATGATCCATGAGTGCACACGCACACTACAATAATGTCGCTCGGATTGCTCGGATCAAACTCCCCGCACCCGCACATATCATAAGAATCGGTCAAGCCGTTTTGGAGGAGTTTTGTTACAAACAAACACGAGAATTGTAGGATGATTCTTTTTTTTTAGGAAAATTGGAACTTATAAACCTTCTTCAAAGTCAAATCCAATCATCAAATCCAAATACCAATATTCATCAATATTGTTTCAGCTGTGTAAGTGGAAGTAGGTACGTAAAGGCAGATTTATATTTGCCTGACGTATTTTGTCGTAACGTATGAGAACAGAACGGAATCGTTTTCATACATTTGGTATTCGACACGTTAAAGCCATCACGACACGACACATAAAACTAATTAAAAACTAATTTATTATTTCAAATAGGCTTTTAAAAAACACTTTTACACGTCCCAGTATTAACCCTACCACTGCTTCGGGACAATAAATGGGCCAGTGCTGAGAAGAAGCAGCGCAAGAATCTCAGTCCCTAGAGCTATTTAAACTATTTCTTGTGGTTGTAACCACTGGTACTAAACTCTGGTGACCTGGTTTTATTTTTGGCCACAATTTTTTGTCTCGCTTCAATGGCATTGTCTTAACTACTAATTAGAGATCCGTATTGAGTAATTTGATGGTAAAAACCCTTTAATTTAATAGGTACTACAACTTTGATTGAACACGGTACTATTCCCACCTCTCGTTCCCACCGCTGCAACTCCTGTGTAGCCAGGATCTACAGCTTGACCGCCAATAACCCAACCAGTGAAGATCTAGTTTGTCCCGGGGAAAAGTTAAACTGTCATTGGACCCGCAACGAAATTAATCAGAAGAACATAGAAGGTGTTCGAAGTCAAGGGTCGACTATCCACCTGCTACATTGATTGCATTCCCCGACTCGTCTATGGATGTCCTAAAAGGCGACTGAGTCACAAATATGCGAACATCAGGCCTCCCCAACCCGTCTGGCCAGCGTGGGGAGTGTAGGACAGATCCTCCATTTGCTGGTAAATTAGAGAGGGTCCTGCTCCTGCATTGGAGACTAAAGTGTCTCTACCTTTTTACGCTTAAACCACTAACCCGATTTAGATGAAAATCGGTATTTATAAGTAGTTTGAGACCATGGAAAAACAGGATAGTTTTTATACCAATATCTGAAAGAAAAGTCTTCCTGTGACACATCGAAATTCACGAGGGTAAAGCCGCGGGATGAGCCTGGATGCGGGCAGCGCACGACCGGTCGTTATGGAACTCCTTGGGGGAGGCCTTTGTCCAGCAGTGGACATCAAAAACGGGACTATTCCCACCTCTCGTTCCCACGACTGCAACTCCTGTGTAGCCAGGATCTACAGCTTGACCGCCACAAAAACCCAACCAATGAAGGTCAAGTTTGTCCCGGGGGAAAGTTTTTCAAACTGTCATTGGACCCGCAACGAAATTAATCAGAAGAACATAGGAGGAGTTCGAAATTAAGGTTCGACTTCCCTCCATTGCAAAGCGGATGACAGGTGACAAACAAAGGTTTAAAACCTTTAAGAAAAGATTATGCACCACGGACAATAAATGGACAGCAGTGGACGTCATTTGGCTGAAACGAAGTCGTGTGCAAAAGCTGTACATATTTATCTTTACTTTAAAATAAAATTCTCGCCATTTTGCTAGTGAAGCAAGTGTACGCAACCAAACCGTTCAGAGCAACTCAAGCTTGACGCTTTTTTCATAGTAATTACCGTCTCTGTACGGCCTCGACTGCAGAGGTCGGGGGTTCAATACCTGTACAGAGTTTGTATGTTAATTTTGAGTATAATCTATATATATAAAAATGAAACCCGTTTCGCGTTGTCACGGCATCACGTGTGAACGGCTGAACCGATTTCGATAATTCTTTTTTTTAAATGTTTGTGGAAGTCCAAGGATGGTTCTTACGGAAAAAAATATTAAGAAAATCTCTACGCTAAGGCGGTACGAAGTTCGCCGGGTCAGCTAGTTCATAATAATAAGGTGTTTAGATTCTATGTGGAAATTATTCAAATAGTTTATTCAGTACATAGGCCTTTTCCAGGGCACTTATACACGTCCCAAATATAGCTTGCCCTACCACCACTTCGGGGCAACATATGGGCTGGTGCTGAGAAGAAGTGGCGGAAGAAACTCAGTCACCTTTGTCAGTTTCTTTGTTTTGTGTAGAAATATTAAAGCTATCTATAATTTAATAACTACCTACTACTTATAGCTTTACAAAAGTTCCTTAAAATTAATTTCATCCCCTATTTCACCCCACAAGTAGGTATTTTTTTGCGACAATAATACCTACCTGTTTCTAACGTGAAAATATTATGCCACACAAACTTTCAAGCTTATTATCCAATTATCATCATCATCATTTCAGCCATAGGCCGTCCATTGCTGAACATAGCCCTCCCCTAATGCTTTCCATGTTGATCGTTTGGGAGCGGCCTGCCTTCCGCGCTTCCCTTCTAAAATATTATCCAATAGGTCTGCGATAATTTCGTCCAGGTTGGAATTTTTTTATTATGATTTCCTTAGATTTCATCCTATTGTACCCCATAAGTTTATTTATTCCTTTATTTTCATCTCCTATTTCTTCCCAAATATTTTTGCTATAGAAGTTAACTTCTTCAAGGTCCAATTTGTTTCTCTATCCACCAACATTAATCAATATTGATTCAGCTGATTAAGCGTAGAAACAAACGAATGTGAATTTATGTACTTTCGCATGTATGCTATAGTAATTTTAGTAGATAACAATGGCTATTTTCTGGATATATTTACCTACCTACTCTATATTTTCCCTTTTAATGTTGAACATGAACCTTTCGAAGAGTGGTTAGGGGTTTAACCCCTATAGGGGATTAAAGTAAGTACGAGAAACTAATAATTTATCTCATATAACAGATAAAAAAATAGAATTTTGTTTATTTATTATTATAACTGTTACATCTTTGGGTGAGTAGTGTCTTATGAAAGTATATGTATTTCTTCACGTAGACCGGTAGGGGATGAAATCTTTTCTTATTTTATCTTATCTATGAAATGAAATCATTTGTTCATTCAGTACTTAGGCCCTTTCCAGGGAACTTATACGCGTCCCAAATATAGCTTGCCCTACCACCACTTCGGGACAACATATGGGCTGGTGCTGAGAAGAAGCGGCGGAAGAAACTCACGCCCGTATTCACAAACAATGCTTGTATAATTGAAGCAGTTAATCGAACGCACAGCGTTGAATAGAGCTCTGTGATTGGATCGTGTGTCACCCTGTGCGTCCACACGTGAGACCTCATAGTAATGTTTGTGAATACGGGCGTCAGTCACCTTTGTCGGTACATTTTGCAATTGCAAGATAACCGTAAAATTATCAAGTTCAATATAACTTTTACAGTTAAAACTACAGACACAGCCGCGTGCATTAACTAGTCACTAAATAAATACCAGACGGACTCTTAGCTGTATCAATTATTATTTTATTAAGCACGTATAACAATTTTAATTGACCGATTTCTTAGAGTAAGAAATAAACTGTTAATTGTGTAATAAATTACTGTTTAGATATTTTTTTTGATTCACTCGCAAACGAATAAGATCGTATTGACGTTGCGGTGTGATGGAGGAATCAGTGGTTTGCGCAATTTTCCAAAGTTTTTGTTTTATTTTGATCTAGATTCTAGACTAGCGGCCGCTCGCGACTTCGTACGCGTAGATCCCGTTTTACCCCATTTTAGGCCCAGAACAGACGGTGAAACGCAACTGCAACGAAACTGCAACTTTGTGATGATTCTGATGAATGAAACTGAAAGTTTTAAACTGGTCGCGTCATGTGTGGTCTCTCAACGGACGCTATGGCAGAAGCTTAGAGGCAGCTCAAAAGTAACTAGCAGTTGCAGTTTCGTTGCAGTTGCGTTTCACCGTCTGTTCTGGGCCTTAGGGGTTGAATTTTGCAAAATCCCGTCTTAGCCTATACGTTCTAAAAGGAACCCACATGCAAAATTTGAGACTCCTAGCAATTGTAGTTTTTGAGATTTCGTGATGAGTGAGTGAGTCCAGTCAGTCAGTGACCGTTCGCTTTTATCTAGATTCTAGATTTTTAAGTCGTCAATCATTTCCCCTAGTGGTTCGTCTATCGGACATTATTTATTATTGTCATCATCATCATCGTTTAGGTTGCTATTCACAAACGATGCTTGCTTGAGTGAAGCACCAAATCGAACGTACAGCGCTGAGTAGAGCTCTATTATTGGTTTGTGTGTCACCCTGTGCGTCCACGCGCACTGTGAGACCTCATAGTAATGTTTGTGAATACAGGCGTAAGAATAAGTGTAATGCTTACACTTATTCTTTGGGGCTGTCATTCTTTATTTTTTAAGTGCCAAATCTCAGTAAAAATAGAATAAAGACATTTTTCTTGAGTGAAGGCTAACAAAACATAACAGGTAGATACTTACTCAAGTAAAGTATACCTGTTGCCTTGTAAAGTTTTATTTCGTTTACAAAATAACATAGTTGGTTTATTGCGAAAACTAAACCGGTTATCGGTGTAGCTGTTAATAAATGCAACTCTATTTGTTGGAGAACCTAAAATATTTTAGCATGTTTTTTCATACATTATTTCTTATATTTAAACTGTTTTTGCAGAATAGCTAGGCACCTCATCAACATCATCATCTCAGCCATAGGACGTCCACTGCTGAACATAGGCCTCCCCCATGCTTTCCATGCTGCCCGGTTGGTAGCGGCCTACGTCCAGGGCCTTCCTGCTACCTTTATGAGGTCGTCGGTCCACGGTCAGCAGTGGACGTCCTATGGCTGAAACTTAAGGTGCTGTGGTCTGGACATACAGATAAACTGATATGTCCACAAATGAAGTAATATTTCATACAGTAAACAAAACGATTTTTACATATATTATTTGCAGCAAGATTAGGGTAAGTAGTTTTTGAAAATGAGAATCTTAAGAAATATAGTCAGTATTAACACCTTTGCTGCGGCAGTAACTTTCTAATACTTTCCATTCCTTCGGTACAAGGTCGGTAAACCTGGTATTAAAACTTACATTGCGGCGGCACAAGGCTTAAAGACCTTGTAATATTTAAGATGTATTAATTTTATTTTTGGCTTCATGTTAATAGATATTGTGTTTTTTTCTATGGATATTAATAATAATAGCATTTATTGACATACACCTGAAGGCGTTCGTGAATAACTTGTTTAGTATAAAAATTATAGCTATATTCAAAATACAAGGCTTATGCACCCTGTGTCGCACTGAAGTAGGGAAGGCTGGTGGGTATTCTAGGGATGTGAAATACAAATATCGATAGTTTTAATTAAGTTTTAATAAAAATTTAAAAAAGTAACAAACAAAGATGTTTTAATAATTTAGTCTAAATATTTTAAAAATAAGACATACGTGCATAAATACTTAAATAAGCTATATTTAACGAAAACATATTATTTAATAACATTTAGTTACAACTTCAAATATTTGTCACGAAAAACTATTTAAATTAGCAATAAATCGTGTAGCAAATTAAATAATAATCAATTTTCAGTTTTGATTTTGTTTGTTTCTCTTGACGCCATGTCGACATGTGCGTTTCTTACGAATGCGAGGCAACACTGGCTGCACGAAGCTAGCGTGGGGTGCGGTACCAGGTGCGCAGGGTACAAGGTGCTTCGACCTGGTTTCGCATTGTGAAGACATTTTATTACTTCCGTGCGGTACCAGGTCTAAAAACCTGGTATTAAGGTAGGTACATCATTGGATTCTATTTTAAGAATACATCATAGATATATATTCATCACTTTCCTACACCGGACCCAATTGAAGTTATGCCTTTCGCACGACAAGGAAGACTATAATTTTCTTAGCCGCACGGTAAGCGAAACGTACACAAGGTCTATAGACCTGGTTTCGCACTCAACGTGTTAAGACCTTTGAGTGTTCAGTTTTTGGTTTGTTTTACTTTCCCTCGATTCTTATACCAGCACATAATAATCGGTTGCTCAAAAACTAGATACTTAAGTATTTGTATTTTTCTATTATTGTTTACAATTACTTTTCACCGCGTTGCAATCAATGCTGTTACGAAAACCGGACAGATCACAAATTGTCCGACGCGAAAAAAAGGTTGAACTAAAATTGCACAGTCGCTGTTACAGCCAGTTACGGCCGCGCCGCCGACGCAATATGGCGTCTCGCTGAAAACTCCTTGGTCCAAAAACTCTTTTGTCAATTTTCCCGCGCGAATTTCTTTTTAATCTGTGCGCCAAGTTTTTGGGAATGACGTACCACTCCGTTTCGCGCGTTATGGAGACGTTGCGGTTGAATAGGAAAATCAGTGAGTGTTATAATATAATTTCAGTGACCTTTAAGTGTAGCAAGCAAGAGTGAAATATTCTACGGCTGTGCTATTTCAAATATTTGGCATAAATTCCGTTTTTATGATAATTTCGTTGCGTAAAACGAAATCGAACGGTGTACTGTTGACATAACGCGTTATAGCTGTGTCGAATTGATTTCAATCTTCGATAAGTGGTTGTGGGATTGATTTTTTGCTGATTTCCTACAATTTATTATACTTGCTGTTAAGAAAAGCATCTGAAACTAATTTGTTAGCTTGAAAATTTCGTGGGTAACTTATTGGGAATTCAAGTCACCCAGCAAGCGATAGGTCCTAGATTCAATTCCAATTAGGGCCAAAATTTGATTACCTACAAATAAAAGCTTTTTCGCGGGCCCATTTATTGTCCCAAAGCAGTGGTAGGGTAGGGACGACCTCATAAAGGTAGCAGGAAGGCGCTGGATGCAGGCCGCTACCAACCGGTCAGTCTGGAAATCATTGGGGAAGGCCTATGTTCAGCAGTGGACGTCCTGTGGCTGAAATGATGAGTGGTAGGGACAAACACTCTTCTCACTGGCCCATTTATTTTCCCGAAGCAGTGGTAGGGTTAATACTGGGACGTGTAAAAGTGCTTTTTAAAAGCCTACTTGCAAAAATAAATGAGTTTTACCTGGACGTGTAAAACTTTAAGCCTATTAGAAGATAATATATGACTCTTATGACACGTTTTTATAATTTAGAGCTGTATATCGTCATTTTAAACGAAATACCAGTAAGAACAACGATCTTATATTAGTCGGGAACACAGTTTTTGCTGGTAAAAGTGTCGTATATCACTCTAGTAGTTTTCTAGAGAGACTAGTTTTTGACGCGGATGAGCAATTTCAGCGATTGCTACTAACAAACTGACAACTTCACTTGTTTTTTAATAGCTACAAGTTTTTAAGATTTTTTTGTGCACAACAAGGCAGGTATTTGACCGCAATCGCACCTGGTGTTAAGTGTACAGTCTAGGATGGTACATTCTGCCCTGTTGCATATTCACTCTCGCCTTGAAAAGGCCCGGATTATAGTGTTCGGGAAAGGCAGCAGGCAGGGAATTCCAGTCCCTAGCTAAATCGTAAAAAAGTGTGTTCTTTTATGCCTATCTGTCTGTATATCACAAACCATCAAAATACTTGTAGATTTAACAAAACAGACGAAACTCCTGAATTGTCTGTCATTCTCAAATCTGACACTGGATAGCAGCCTATTGGCCATAATTGAAGCTACAAATTGCTTAATAGGTATCACCATCACAGGTCACTTAGTCTCCAGTGCAGGAACACGACCCTGTCTAATTTACCAGCAAATGGAGGATTTGGCCTACACTCCCCACGCTGGCCAGACGGGTTGGGGAGGCCTGATGTTCGCATATTTGTCCCTTAGTCGCTTACGACATCCACGGGAAGATTGGGGGTGGTCCTGTTCTACTCTCTGAGTTTGTTCCGGCGTTTCTTCTCAGCACTTGCCATATGTTTGTCTCGAAGCGCTGGTAGGGCTCAAAAGATAAGGAGACAAGTAAAGTGCCCCTACCTTTTTTTTATTTACTATATTTTGACGTTCATAAGTGCCACCAGTGGTCTAAATTGATTAAAATATTTTTGATTTTGATTTTGATTTTACTCAACACACTTATAATGTAAAAAATTTAAGTCAAACACGTGGCATCTCTAAATGTCTTGACACCAAAGATGTTACAGCTATTAGAGTACTTAGTAATTAAGATAAATATTACTCACTCTTAAAGTACCAAATAAGGAAAACCTTTGTTACATGCCTAATTACTTACAGTAGGTATTTCTTACCACTGATACAAGATAAATACTTAAGTATGTTCAGGATACATTATATGCTATTGTTTATGGTATTTACAAACAATAACTTTGAACTTGGATAGGAAGTGGTCTTCTGCATTACCATTTGAGAAATAACTGCATTCATTTAAAGGGCAAACTCGGGGCATGTAACTAACTACGTAATGAAATATTTCATTTTAAAGTACTCGTAACTAGGCAGTTTAGTTTTTCAAATTTATTTTAGAACTAGGTTTCCGCCCGCGGCATCGCCCGCGTAGAATTTTGTTTGTCACAAAAACTTCGCGCGCGTCTCTGTTTCAAAAACCGGGATAAAAACTATCATATGTCCTTTCCCGGGACTCAAACTATCTCTATGCCATATTTCATCAAAATCGGTTCAGTGGTTTAGGCGTGAAAGCAAGACAGACAGACAGAGTTACTTTCGTTCGTTCGTTATATTAGTATAGATACGCTAAAGATATTTGTATATCTGTGATTGTCATCTACATCAAAATATATGACTAATACATAATTTTCACATCAGTCACGATTGTACGTGACATCTCATTCAATTCATACAACTGAGGACAGATCATCTAATGGAATAAAGCCTTTACTACTTTCATATAAGAACGAATTTGCATTTGAGGGACTATACGTTTTGTGACGTGCGCAAGAGTCACGTAGCTGTCAAAATGTGCCAATTTGCAGTTTGTGTTACAATAGGTTTTGCACGCGGCTTTGGTTGTATTGTTTTTGGTACTTAAGCCTTTCAAAGTACAGGCAGTAACGGGACTATTCCCACCTCTCGTTCCCACCGCTGCAACTTCTGTGTAGCCAGGATTTACAACTTGATCGGCAATAACCCAACCAGTGATGATCAAGTTCGTCCCGGGGGAAAGTTGAACTGTCATTGGACCCGCAACGAAATTAATCAGAAGTAACCTACTTATTATAGTTCATCATCATCATTATCATTTCAGCCGAAGGACGTTCAATTCTGAACATAGGCTTCCCCTGATGACTTCCACATCGCACGGTTGGTAGCGGCCTGCATCCAGCGCCTGCCTGCTACCTTTATCAGGTCGTCTGTCCACCTTGTGGGTGGACGTCTCACCTAGATCTTTCCAGCGAATTTATCTAGAAAACTCACATTAACATAAAATTATACAAAATACTTTTATTTGACTCTAGTAATTGCAGTGACAACCTTGGCTTGACCGCAGTGTCGAAATTATAGTCAATAAAACACAATTCGCTAGTACTCTTGAGAAATTTTGAGATATAAAACACAATTTGCAAGTACTGTTGAGAAATTTTGAGAGATTGCTGTATTTGACCGTGTGGTTCCGGCGAATAGAATACAATACAACCACCCACTCGTCCCGTGGATGTCGTAAAGTACTAAGGGACAAATATGCGAACATCAGGCCTCCCCAACCCGTCTGGCCAGCGTGGGGAGTGTAGGCCAGATCCTCCATTTGCTGGTAAATTAGAGAGGGTGGTACTCCCGAAGTGGAGACTTTATGAAACTCTTTAAAATAAGCATACCTACCTATTTGTACTTTTGAAATATTATACATAATTATGTTTTATTACAAAATTGCCATATTGTAATTATTTTAGCAGAATAAATAGCTTACAGTACATGGTTATTTCTTCATACTTTATTGTTGGTTGGTTATTATAATGACAGCCATATAATTTTGTAGTATTCTCGTTTACAATACTGAAATGCAACTACGTGTAGCTATTTACCGTCATTAAAGGTAGACTTTACAAGTAATAAATAATATTATGTAAATTATGTGTTTTAGGGGCCTTTGCCTCACTATTTTATCTTCATATAGATCAAAATCAAAATCAAAAGTATTTATTCAGTTTAGACCACAAGTGGCACTTATGAACGTCAAAATTATTATATAGAAAATAATAAAAAAGAAAAGTTAGCCCTTATGGGGCACTTTACATGTCTCCTTATCTTTTGGGCCCTACCAGCGCTTCGAGACAAACATATGGCAAGATTGTTCGTTCCTTCCAATCAAAAGACGTCCACTGCTAGACTACTTGAGAATTCGCGTTATTGCTGAAATGAACTAACGAACGACTGTGCACAATCTTGACCTAAAAATAAATTCAGTTTCCTTTCACACAACTGGACTAGCTTAAGTTAGTCAACTTTTATTGAAGTTTTGAATTGTTTCAGTAGAAAAGATGACCAAAATCGAACCAGACAGTGATTTACACTCTGTATACCTAACTAATTGGTTAACAATTCTGGCCCTGAAACTTCAATTAGTTCTCAATTAACTGTACAATAAGATTTTATTGGAGCTAGTTTAGTTGAGTTGGCGACAAAATGATGTCATAACTTCTCTTTGGCATTCAAAGTCTATGGTATCACGAAAATATCAATTTACTGGTGTTGTCAACTACAATTTTGGTGAACTTGACCTTCACTGGTTGGGTTATTGGCGGTCAAGCTGTAGATCCTGGCTACACAGGAGTTGCAGCGGTGGGAATAAGAGGTGGGAATAGTCCTGTTACCGTTTTGGTGTGATTTTTTTTCTTTTGATAAACATACCTACGTTACAAGAGGTAGGTGTATGTTACATTGTTGGATACAGTCATACTTGTTATTCAAGATTCATTTAAGACGTTGTCCTTTTCCATCATAAAAAGGGCAAAAATATTTTTGCAATGTCAAAATGTTAATTTGATTGTCATTTGAGATTGTCAACTGCGTGGAATTTTTGCTGTTGTAATTTTATTTAAGTCTGATACATAGTCTTAAAATATAATCTCAAATACTCTTCATTATCATGATCATCATTTCAGCCATAGGACGTCCACTGCTGAACATAGGCCTCCTCCAATGATTTCCACAATGGCCGGTTGGTAGCCTGTATCCAGCGCCTTCCCGCTACCTTTATGAGGTCGTCGGTCCACCTTGTGGGTGGACAAATACTCTTATTAAAGTTGAATATTTTCATCAGTATTCAAGTAAAACTAAAATCGGCAATTATAAAATACTATCCCCAGCAAAAAAGTTTTACCCCTTAGGTCTACTTGGGATCTAGGTGGTCAAATTATTTTCTAAACATATGCCTAGACAGTATTATAGTGGTATTATATTCTGAAAAGAAGATACACTTGTCCTTAGCACCGACCGCAAAAACATCTTGTGGCAAAAATGGTTGACAGTTGACACAATTCGCACTCACAGGTCAAACAATTAACGTCAATATTTTGACAGAGAACCGCCGCTTCCGTCACTCTTCCAAGAAACAGATAACAAACAAAAACTTGTTTACAAAATCATTACCTACACAGCCATGTTGTAGAATATGAACCCAAATAGTGACTATTTCTTCCGCCATTTCTCAGCACCAGCCAGTATCCTAATAAATACTTATTATGTTTATTGTAGGTTTCAAAGCACCTGGCTGGATGCTATAGACTCAAATAATGTATTTGAGGCATACCTCATAATAAGGCTCAGGTCACCCAAAGGGCGATGGAGCGGGCCATGCTTGGAGTTTCCCTGCGTGATCGAATCTGAAATGAGGAGATCCGCAGGAGAACCAAAGTGACCGACATAGCTCGCAGAATTGCTAAAATCAAGTGGTAGTGGGCGGGGCACATAGCTCGTAGAGACAATGGCCGTTGGGGCAGAAAAGTTCTCGAGTGGCGACCACGGGCTGGAAGACGTAGCGTGGGCAGGCCTCCTACTAGGTGGACCGACGATCTGGTAAAGGTCGCGGGAAGAGCCTGGATGCGGGCAGCGCAGGACCGTGCATTGTGGAAAACCTTGGAGGAGGCCTTTGTCCAGCAGTGGACGTCATTTGGCTGAAACGAACGAACGAATGAACGATACCTACATATGTTATATGGAATTTGAGTTTGAATATTACTACTACAGAATAAGCACATAACAGAGTAGGTTTTTGATGTAGTGGAGCGATGAGAAAGGGTGGGTCTTTATCCACCCATCTGGATTACTCTTGTAATAAGAACACCTGTCTCAGACCCATTTCATTTCAATATGTTTTTAGTCAAAATATCTACAGTAGTTTTTACAATTTCATATTGTTTAAAAGATTAAACAATGTTAAAGTGTATCGAAAATTATGGATATTTGAACGTACAGATTCAAAGACAGTTATAATTCGCATTTGGACATAAGAGCGTTTACGTCTAGCGTGGCATGTCAAGTTTAGGTAATTTCGATGCTATTTTTATTCACACTAAAATAATTGTGACTGTGTGCGTGTTCTCACGCTCTATAGTCAAACCAAAATACTTTGATCCACCATCGTAAAAGTGTGCCAGGCTGTCAAGTGACAGCCCAAAGAAACTATAAAATCTTCAAATCTTCCAACACCGACTCTATAATTATAAATAATGGTATACACTAGTCCTAATCAATAATAAATACGTAAATTCTTTATCAAATAGTAAATTATCAAAGGTTTTTTACTATTTTGAGAATATTTTATACAGCCTATGTTCAGCAGAAAAAAAATGAATTTTAATGGTGAGAGATTTTTTCAAATCGGTTCTATTCAAAACAAACTTTTCCTGTTTACTATTCTTTTTTTATCCGGAAAATGCATACCATTTCATACCCACCAGCTGCGGGGGCAGCTAGTGGGTTATGTGGGGTTCTTCCTACCAGAAGGTGGGTAGCCCCTACACCCACTAAAAACCTGACTGTTTCTGCCATGATCCATATGAGAGATATGAGGGAACGCGGGACATCGCCATTGGCTGTTGCCTGTAGCATTCGTCCTTAGCCGCCACCAGACACCTCCATGTCTAGCGACCGAGGCCTGTTAGGAAGGGACAGTTGGAGGCCATAAGCTGTCCTCTTGCGCCCAGGGTGTCGGCGGCGGATAACCGGAGTGTCGGCTGAGGCCTCTCGCTCCCCCTTTCCACTGCTTCTTTCTGTGAAAGTGTTCTTTCAGCACGTAAGTAAGCACACTATACCATAAGATTATTTGTCTCATCATATATTTTATACCTACTAATGTAGATATTGTTTCCGAAAGCGAGCGGGTTCATTCCGTACCTGTACGCTTCATGCGTTCTCTAGCAAAAGCTGAAAATCAGTGTTCTGCCCTTTTGAGGGTAGTGTTTATACTGAGCTCTTTGCTTTTTGCATCGCTGCGGCACACATCACTCTGACGCAGGGAACTATTTGAAACGCTAGTCATCTTTATCTTATGTTGTTTTGTCACTTTTGTTATGTTGCAACTGTTGAAATTATTAATAACCTGTGTAACAAAATACCAGTGGTGTCACCTAGTGTGTTTCTTGACTAACTAACTTTATTTCGATATTGAATTGAATTTCAATAGCAACTATACATAATGTGTGTGTTAAAAGCATTAAAAAAAGTGTGTTACAACAAATAAACAGTTTATCTATCTATCTCACGCCTCTTCCCGATTGGTAGGGAGAGGTCATTTCCAACCGCCGCTCGTTCGCTTAGGCTGGGCACTGTTGGAGCGTGTCAGTCTGCTGCGGTGACTCACGTGCCAAGACTGCAGTGTTAACTGACAACCATCTACAGGCTCTCGGCCTATACGGTGGAGGAATGGCCCGAAGCACCCATGGCCCGGTAGAACCTGGGTCGCCCTTTGTGTGAGGCGATCATGCCGTCGCACCCACTCCTCTAATACAGGCAGAACTGCCTCTATGGTGCGACGTAAAATTTGGCTGACGGCCAGGCGTACCCTTCAGCACTCTAGGGCCTAGATCCTCAAGCCTCTACCTTTTGGTTTCCACCTCTCGTGGTGCACGTACACGTACATTTCCCCTTGGGACCTATGGTCACCTCGCAACTGGCGTCTATTCTCGGTTGTCGACACTAGCTTTGTCGCCACTGAGGATAAATGGCATAAATAATATCGATTGTCACCAGTGGTGACACATACTTTCCCAGTTGTAGCTACAGGCTTTCTCACAACTTAGGTATGACAAATTAGAATAATACATCCCAATTATGCCTAGTGGGGACGTACACAAATATTGACGCAAATGTCATCGTGCATGACATACGTAAAGTAAAAGTCAAGTAAGACCAGATGAATACAAATATTATTAATTTTATTTTGAACTAGCGGCCGCCCGCGACTTCGTACGCGTGGACCTCGTTTTACTCCTTAGTTCGTAAAATCTGTTGTTTGATATCATGTTGATAGATGGCGTTTCACGGCTTCCCCCGCATGAATATTTACGAACGTCAAAAACAGTAGTTTGTCCAGCACTGTAGATTTTAACCAATGACGATAGATTGCGCTTTTTAGACACGTCTTATTTATTTATTGAAATTTATTTGTCACATATCGTCATAAATTATAGCCTATAATTATGTTAATCTGGTTTATAAACAATAATACTGTAAAGTTTCAACAAAATCCGTTCAGTAGTTTTTGAGTGAAAGAGTAACAAACATCCAGACATCCAAACTTTCGCATTTATAATATTAGTAGGATTGTTATACGTCGCCACTAATGACAATATTTTTTTTCCCATTTATCCTCAGTAGGGACATAGTCAGTGTCCACAACCGGGAATAGACGGACTGCGGATACTATGCGGTATCCACGAATTACCTCAGCCTGTGCCTCAGTGATATCATGCGTTGCGCTTTTTTGAACAGTAGGATGCTCCACGACTACACAGCACTGTGCCATACTCGAGCCCCATATAGGACCATATAACGCGCGACGCAAAAGTATAGTCAGCGACTCAGTGCAGCCGGGCCTCCGAGATTAGGCATCAACCGGCTTAGTGCGCCGGCGGTAGCCAAAAGCTTAGGGGTGAGACGATTCAAGTGGCGGTCAAATGACCACTGTCCAACTAACTACAATCCGAGGTACCTACCGCAAAGATTTTCCGACTGTAATATGTTGTGTATGTTCCCCCTACAACTAGGTGGGACCCTGCTGGCAGAGCATTCCTATTAACTATTCTGTAACCACCTATTTATGGCAAATAAATTATTAGTATTATTCCTCTTTATAATATTAGTAGGTATACATACATAACTTGCTGTTCCAAATTTTCGTCATTCGTTTTCGTTTCATCGCTAAAAATAACTTAATTTTATTTTTCATTACGTCTGAAATAGAATTTGTAGTAAAAATAGACTGTAATGAAAAATAACAATAAAATATTTTAATTACCACGTGATCGCAAAATCTACCACCAAGATTTTGCGGATACACTATAAAAGTCCAGCTACCTGTCAAAGATCAACGTACGCGTGACACATGTCAGCAGAGCACCGAGCGACGTGACCTCACTCTGGAACGCCTCGAGGCGGACTGAATTTGAACGATTCGTGCGCGGCGATTTATAGTAGTTTTCAAATACTCATAGAAAAAAAATTACAATGAATTATTTTAAATTTCAAAGTAAATATTTTAGATAAGATATTCTTCTATTGTATTAAGCTATTTTTGTGTTGAATAAAGGAAGAATATTGGTGAAAAAATCACTTTGATTTTTGGGTATTTCACGTTTTTTTAATTTGTGATTTCTTACTGTAAAATGCTTAAATCTAAAAATTTTCTCAGATAACTATTTGCCCAAGGATCTATGCTATAGGATATAAATGTTTGTTAAATCGTTTTCACAGTATTTTTATAAAAATTTCAGCTTGTAAACTGACGCTAAAGTGGAAATTTACAAAACCTGTGTGGACTTATCTTGATATAATTCTTGAATACTAAACTAATCGCAATATTTTCTCAATTAACTATTTAGACGACGAAATTGCCTAACTATTTATGCCTATAACATATTTGTAGTATTACTGGTTAATGATTGTAACGAGTTGAAAAAGTACTGTTTTTGCGCCAAACGGCGTAAACGCTCATAATGGGAAACGGACGTTAGTTTACAATTGACATTTTGTTTAGAATTAAGTTTGTCTTAGTTTTAAAAAAATCTGTTTATTGACAATAATTGTTGTTAGTAATCATATGAGTTTAACTAGTGTTTAATACATTTTGCATATTCAAATTAATTGTAATGAGCTTCTGTAATTTATATAAATTACAATGTATTAATTACTCAGTTATGTATAGTTTTGTCCGCGAAACAAAATAAAATGTTTTGTAAGTAAATCGTTTTCCCCATATTAATTTGTTTTTCGGTCTCTCTTCAAGTTTTCTTTCAGGACACAAAATCACAGTCTGGTCTTTTACATGAGTCGAATTTTTGTCTACTATTCAAAAATCTACCTATTTACACCAAAATTCATTATGATTGGTTCAGGATTTTCACGTAAAAATATAAAAAGACAGACATGGTTCTTTCGTATTTAATGAGCAGTGAAGAAATAAATCCTTGGGGAGGCCTTTGTCCAGCAGTGGACGTCTTTCGGTTGAAACGAACGAACGAAGAAAACTTTTGGATTTATTTTTATTTAGCAGTCTAGCTAGATGAAATCCACATCTAAGTGCTTGTTACGTCACTCGAATTAAATTAAATAAAGTATTGGACTGTGAACTTTGGCCAATTTAGTTAGGTATCATTGTCAACAATCATGGCCGAAAAAAAACTATATTAATGTCACCCGCTTCACTGAATTTCGAGAACGTTACATATTTTTTAAGGAAAATGAGCCATGAAGTACATTTATTTATAATAAATATTTATAAAAAATAAAGGGCGTAAAGGACAAAATGACGCAAATGAGTATTTAATTCTCTTCGATCTGAATATTTTGTTCGTTGAATTTCCTAAAAAAAAGTGCCTTTACGTATCTTATATTATAAGATGTCACATTTCAGCTTGATGTAGGTAGGTACAGTCAGCGTCAAATAGTTCGTGACACCCAAAGTGGCCAAAAAGTTGACAAACACAACCTTATTCCAATTGTAACAAAGACGTGTTGCGATCTTTTTGACTAGTTTGGGTGTCATGACCTGTTTGGCGCTGACTCTACTTACTTACTCAAAAACTACCTGGCTGACAATAGTGACTGAGTTTCTTGCGCTGCTTCTTCTCAGCACTGGCCCATTTATTGTCCGAAGCAGTGGTAGGGTTAATACTGGGACGTGTTTTGAAGCTTACTTACAAAAATAAATTAGTTTTTTATGAGTTTTACCATGACCTCATAAAAATATGTTGAAAACAATGCCTTGACAGGAGCTTGTTAGTTATAATGATGCCAGTATCTTACAAGTAATCGCAATAGGTATTTTGTTTCGGGGTTCCTTAACTCAAAAAAAAATCCTTATAGAATCACCACATTGTCTAGCTCAATATTATCCTTGGACATTTTACACTGCGCTTCTAGTCCCAAACTAAGCAAAGCTTGAAGTACTATGGCATGGGTACTAGACAACGGATATAAACATGCTTAAATACTTTTTTTTGTAAGTACATATATGTTTTTTAAGTCTTACTAACTACATTGTAACTTTTCCCGGGACAAACTTGACCTTCACTGGTTGGGTTATTGGCGGTCAAAGCTGGAAACATTGAATTTTTGGTAGATCCAGATTATTTTGTAACCTATTATTGATACCGTTTAATAGAGCTCATGAAGCACTTTCAGGATCAGTAACTAGATTTTTAATATCTTGTATAGTTTAGGAATAATCGAGTGAGATCACTTATCGTTACCACCCTGTATACTAGCGGCCGCCCGCGACTTCATGCGCGTGAATTCAGTTTTATCACCTTAGGGGAGGAGTTTCAAAAAATCCGTTCTTAATGAGAACCTACGTTCTGAAAGGAACCTGCACCATTTTTTTTTAATTTGAGACATCTAGCACTTGTGACTGAGTTTCTTGCGCTGCTTCTTCTGCACGGGCCCATTTATTGTCCCGAAGCAGTGGTAGGGTTAATATTGGGACGTGTAAAAGTGCTTTTTAAAAGCCTATTTGCAAAAATAAATGAATTTTATGAATTTTTATTTTATGTAGTTTCTGAAGATTTCGTGATGTCATCATTTTCGTGAAGTGTTTCGTGACAGTCAGTCAGTCAGTCACCTTTCGCTTTTATAATTATAGATTTAACTAGCTGTGCCCACGACTTCGTACGCGTGAAAACCCGTTTTTGCAACATTGTTGCTCTGCTCCTATTGATCGTAGCATGATGTTGTATAGCCTATAGCCTTCCTCGATAAATGGGCTATCTAATACTGAAAGAATTTTTCGAATCTGACTGGTAGTTCCTGAGATTAGCGCGTTCAAGTAAACAAACAAACAAACTCTTCAGCTTTATAATATTAGTATAGATTGGCCATTTCAAAACACAGACCAAAATCGGCATGGTCCTTGAAACCACGGCAAAACTCCGTAACTGTACTTACCTACTTTTACTTGATCTCTGGCCAACGCGGCCAAACCGGTCGGGTACGATAATGTGCAGTTACACGAATCAATGGACTATTCATAAGGCTGTACTCTAGTGTGGATAAAATAGGCCTTATTATAGCCATTTTGTAGCTCTAAGGCCCAGAACAGACGGTGAAACGCAACTGCAACGAAACTGCAACTTTGTGATGATTCTGATGAATGAAACTGAAACTGAAAGTTTCAAACTGGTCGCGTCATGTGTGGTCTCTCAACGGACGCTATGGCAGAAACTTAGATGCAACTCAAAAGTAACTAGCAGTTGCAGTTTCGTTGCAGTTGCGTTTCACCGTCTGTTCTGGGCTTAAGAAACTCAGTTAGTGCCTGAGATATGGGAGCGGGACCACAGATCACAGAAACTAAAGGGAGATGTGACAAAGGGGCGTGGCCGGTGTCGCAGCAATATGCCCAAAAACAGAACACATTGCATGCTCCGTCAATACCGGATCGCTGGTTCCAATTTTTGCCATGTTGGAAACTAAAACTTGAAGGATGGTGACGCCTCCCTCTCAATAAGTTTGGTGGGTCAGTTAGTGTAGTTCATCATAAATGCTCTTTCACGTCATATTATGTCAATGTCACCCCTCCCGTGCCGCTCAATGAGGGCTATCGTTTTTATACTTAACACTTGGCACCCCTGGCGATTGACAGGACCTTACTCTACAGTGACGCCATCTTGACGAGTGCAAATGCGATAGTCCTCCTACCACTTTCGCGCTCACCAGTTGGTGCCACTGTCTTCGCTACTAGCAAGTGACAGGACCTTACTCTACAGTGGCGCTAACTGGTGAGCGCTAAAACGATAGCCCTCATTGATTAGGATGTCCACTGCCTGTGCCTGAATATGGTTAGGTTTGAGAGAGCTCTTGAAGAATTTAAATTTTGTTGTTATAGCCCTCAAGGCTCCAGGATTTGAATTTGAATATTGTGTTTGTCGCCACCCTAAGCCTCTTGATCATCAAAGAATCTTTGAATTTGAATTTGATTGTGCCGTTTGCCCCCAGGGTTTGTGCTGGCCACCGCGGTGATCCTGCTGCTACTGGGCATCATCTGCGCGATATTCTTCGGCACGTGGGTCCGGCTGTTTATTGACCATGTGAGTATATCTATATATATGTATTGTTTACTTTTTCTCTTACATTGCTTCTATCACAAAGTAATATTTTTCCTTATTGGAGAGGATACCATACTCTATTTTTAAAAATACGTGTAAGTATATGCTACAATCTCATCGTCATAATAATTTCAGCCATAAGACGTCCACTGCTGAACATAGGCCTCCCCCAATGATAACCGTATGTAGCGGCCTGCATCCAGCGCCTTTCTGCTGCCTTTGAGGTCGTCGTTCCACCTTGTGGAGAATTTATCTTAGATAACCTAACAAACTGACTCAGTTCACAATTTTTTCGATGGAAACTGGTCGCTGAAGAATTATTTTAGCTAAAATTCAAACAAGTATCGTCTTCTAACCATACAAACTCGTTGGTTAACCGACAGTCGTCCGTCATACAGATCGCGTTAATCGTGGCTATTGGCAAGACATGTCGTAACTGCTTGCCCAACGTCCGAGTTGTCCGAAGTAGTGTTGTGAGTGGTATAAAATATCTATAGTGTATCGATACTAAGGCCTTGAAAAACACAAACGATATCGACAGGAATATTAATGGTATCAGTAGCCAATGGCCTGTTGAGATACCACCAGAGGCGAGAGTGAATAGGCACTTACAGGGCAGATATTATGTACCATCTTAGGCTGAGTTGCACCACCTAACTTTAACGGTAACTATGATGATAACCGGTGCTTTTTGTATGGAGATTTTTGACGTTTGTCAAAGTTAAAGTAAGATGGTGCAACCCACCCCTAGACTGCATCTCACTTAACACCAGGTGCGATTGCGGTCAAATACCTGCCTTGTCATGCATTAAAAAAATGATGTCATAGTATATCTGTAGTCTACTATTTAATTAGATACTATCAACATCTGTATGAAGAACATACTAAATAAGTATTATTGAATTCTTAGCAGAATAACTACATCGAAATTTGCCTATCGATAGTTCTTCAAGCAAATAGTAATAATATAATCTTACTTATAATAATACATACATACTATGTCCTTGTAGTATGCACACGATGACATGACATGTTATGCAAATAAATGATTTCAATTTGAATCGTTTTTCCGATACTATTAGTCGATAATTTTTTTCTGTCTTCCTTCCTTCTATATGCCCAAAAAAGGGCCCTGTGTAGTGCCTTGAAAAGAGCCTACATACTGTTAAATTAAATAATTTGATAAATTTGTGACTTTCGATGTCAACTATCGACACATTCGACACTAGCAACACTAGTCCGAGGATGCGGCGCCGAGGTCGCTGTATGAACAGGTATTGGGCCAATGCTGCATTGCCGGTTAATAGAATATTATTATAATAGGTCTTTACCTATTAAGTTGTATGAACCGTCTTTTCTGCAGAATGTAAGCATAGGCGCAGACCACTGACTTTTAGTTGGCTGATAGTTATTATGTCTAGTGTCTCGGCTGTCAAAATTTTCTAAATTCCTTCCACCTTCGGTCTGATCATCACATTCCAACAGATGAGATACAAACTAAGAGCTTTTCCGCTGTGGGTAAATTAAAAAATACAAATTACTCGGAAATGAACGCGATTTAGGACACAATTTTGATAAAATTGAAATTTTGATTTTTTTATGCAAGACAAGGCAGGTATTTGACCGCAATCGCACCTGGTAGGATTCCAATTAAAGAAACAAATAAAAATTTATTCAATCTTTGCCTGGCCCATTCCCATTTTATTTGAGGTCGGCCCTCCGCGACATGCGTCTTCAGGCGTCTTGGGTCCTGGGTTGTCTTACTGTTAACTTGGGCTTCTTTAAGGTCGTAATTGATTATTATTAAAGAATTACTAAAGAATATTATTAAAAGAACAACCAAAATTACCTATACGTAATCATAGTTGAAGGAAGGTATTGAAGCTAGCTGACGAATAAAGTAAAATAGACAATATTAGATTAATTTCTCTTAAGTCAAATATTTTGTCTTTAAATCCTTTTACTCACTTCAAATCACTAATTTACCATTGAACAAGAATGTGGTCTCCACATCCACCTGCCACATTCCTCAATAGATTTCTACCCTACACCTCAATCATAAGGTCCAATATCCAATATCGAATAGTCAATTTCGTGCTAAGTTCACCGCGTGCCTTTCGATACGGTTTACTGGACCAAGTGTGTCAAGGCGCGGTCCCACAGTGTGGCGCAAGCCCATTGTGTGGTGCTAACTGGTTAATTGTTAATATGATTTGATGGTTAGTTTGGTAGATTACTGGAAAAATTCGGAACATTTACGCCTACAAGGTGGACCGACGAAAAATTCGCGAAATTGGGCCGTAGACCTCATAAGGAAGGCGCTGGATGCAGGCCGCTACCAACCGCGCGATGTGGAAGTAATTGGGGGACGCCTATGTTCAGCAGTGGACGTCCTGTGGCTAAGATGATGATGATTAAAGGCGACTGTAGCCTACCAATGTCCAGTACCTCTAGTAGGAAAAACTTTCGAGTTCGTTTCGTTGCGTATTCAAAGTGTCATCGAAAAATTTTGTATGAAAAATTAAACAGCGCCCCCTAGGGCGGCTATAATATAGGGGGCGCTGTTTAATTTTTCATACAAAATTTTTCGATGACACTTTGAATACGCAACGAAACGAACTCGAAAGTTTTTCCTACTAGAGGTACAGGAAGGCTGGTTCGAACGCAGCTGGCCTATTGTGGTGAATCCACCGTCACACAATCATATTTAGCTTATCACGAGGCGAGGGGTCAACGGGACTATTAGTAATTTGTGTTGACAATATATAATCGCCAGTACTGTACCGATTAACTGGTCAATGAACACTCAGCTCAAATTACTGAAACTAAATGTTCACTGAAAGTCACGCAAATAGTTATTAAGACGTAGTCATCCGTTATGAGGGTTTTCCATTTTACCCTCTAAGGGGATGAAATGGGGGTGTATGGAAAAACTTAATAAACGCGAGTGACTTCCGATCCTAATCCGACCCAAACTATTCGTTTGTACATAAAGCCTGGTCCGTGAGCACGTAGAATTTTGTCCAATGATCCCAAGCTACCCATCCTTATCGCTCGCGTGTAATTATGTTGCTGTCGCGACTGTGCGACGGGCTCCCGCAGTGAGTGTGTGAGCGCAACAGCAACATAATTACGCGCGAGTGATAAGGGTAGCTTGGGGTCATTGGACAAAATTCTACGTGCTCACTTTAGTAATTTTCATTTTACGTACTGTCCATAATCAATCCAAATCCGAAGCCATCCATTTGGGGTTGATATCATCAGATTTCTCTATTTAGATTTCTAGATCCATATTTTGACGGATTCGGATCGGACGTAACGCAAAACCTATCTAAAAGTTAGTTTTTTTTATCCGCAACGAGGAAGGTCTTGGCCTGTATCTCACCTGATAGTAAGTGACGATCAGGCCGAAGGTGGAAGCGAGCTTGACCCGGAATCCTCAACCACCATGTACCATCCATCCCTAATTTTTAAGTGACCCCTTTGAATTGATGGTGAAAACGGGCATAAGTCTAAAAATAAGTTTGTAACAAATCTGTTCTTTACAGGAGCTGGTGCTTCGCCCCGGCTCGATGACGTTCGAGTGGTGGGCGCGGCCGCCGGTGCGGCCCTTCGTGCGGGTCTACGTGTACAACGTGACCAACGCCGACGAGTTCCTCAACAACGGCTCCAAGCCCGTGCTGGACGAGCTCGGACCTTATGTCTACTCGTGAGTAGAGTCACTTTCCTATGACACAAATATGAAATAGTGACGCAACCTCACTTCTACACTGTAGTTATAGGGAGGTTCCTGCATCGCGGTGACGAAGTTTTTGACCCTGGCTATATATACCCCCAGTGTTATTTTAGACGACCAAGTCCAAGGTGCTCATGAGGCTTATCCAGCTTCTAAGACATAGCATGGGGGCAATCTGATGACTTAGAGGGGGGGCAAATCAGATGCTTTTGAGGCAGAATCCTCGCGCTTAGAGGCAGGTCTTTAGAGGCCATTTCCAATGGGGAAAGCTACCTACCTTGGTCTACTCTGGCCACAGATGAGTCTCTAGGCTCTGGTGCTTCGCTCCAGCGGGTGCTTCGCCCCATCGGGTGCTCCGCCCCAGCTAGTGCTTAGAAGTAGGGAGCATGAAGCCATTTCCAATGGCAGCTACCTTCTTTGGGCTACACTGGCTACCTAGGAGTTGGTGCTTTTCCGGGGCGGGGTGCTCCGCCCCAATCAGTGCTTCGCCCCTTAGAGGTTAGGTATGTAAGGGCCATTTCCAGGGGAGGGAGTGGCCCTCCCCTGCAGAGGGTTTGGCCTACGCTGGCCATGGTTGGAGTCCCCAAAAGCGGGTGCTTCGCCCCCTAACGTTCGTGCGCCCTTCGTGCGGGTCTACGTGTACAACGTGACCAACGCCGACGAGTTCCTCAACAACGGCTCCAAGCCCGTGCTGGACGAGCTCGGCCCTTATGTCTACTCGTGAGTAGAGCTATATTCGCTTATCATGTTGCCTAGCTAAGTTCGGGACTTCGCTTCTGCACTGTACTTTCCTGCATCGCGGTGACGAAGTTTTTGATCGGGGCTTTATATACCCCCAGTGTTTTCTTAGACGAACAAGCCCAAGGTTGCTGAGGTTCATGAGGCTTCTAAGCCAGCATAGGGACAATCTGGTGGCCTAGAGGGGGGGCAAATAAGATGATCTTAGGGCAGAATCCCCGGGCTTTGAGGTAGGTATAGAGGGGCCATTTCCAAGGGGGGCAGCTGCCTTCCTTGGTCTACACTGGCCACGGATGAGTCTCTAGGCTCTGGTGCTTCGCTCCAGCGGGTGCTCCGCCCTAGCGGTTGCTTCGCCCCATCGGGTGCTCTACCCCAGCTAGTGCTTAGAAGTAGGGAGCGTAGAGGCCATTTCCAAGGGAGGCAGATGCCTTCTTTGGGCTACACTGGCTACCTAGGAGTTGGTGCTTTTCCGGGGCGGGGTGCTCCGCCCCAATCAGTGCTTCGCCCCGTAGAGGTTAGGTATGTAAGGGCCATTTCCAGGGGAGGGAGTGGCCCTCCCCTGCAGAGGGTTTGGCCTACGCTGGCCATGGTTGGAGTCCCCAAGAGCGGGTGCTTCGCCCTGGCTAGTGCTTTGCCCCCTGACGTTCGAGTGGTGGGCGCGGCCGCCGGTGCGGCCCTTCGTGCGGGTCTACGTGTACAACGTGACCAACGCCGACGAGTTCCTCAACAACGGCTCCAAGCCCGTGCTGGACGAGCTCGGCCCTTATGTCTACTCGTGAGTAGAGTCACTTTCCTATGACACAAATATGCAGCGATGACGGAACTTCACTTCTGCACTGTACTTTCCTGCATCGCGGTGACGAAGTTTTTGACCCTGGCTATAGTGTGAGTCACGTTAAAGTGTACATATGAAAATAGATGAAACTAGACCTATTTTTGTCGACAAAAAAGAGGTCAAAATTTTTTTGATTTATTTTTTTATTTTTTATAGAATTTTTTTTCTTCCAATTACTTATTGTAAAGAAAACGTAATAACTTTTAAACTAAGCGGTATATTCTGATAAAATAAAAACAGTAATAATGCTAAATAACAGGCGATACTAAAAAATACATAAAATACACAAAAAAGGCCAACAAATAATAAAAAATGATACTTTTTGAAAAAAATCTGCTTTTAAATTCGTGTTTTTTTGGTTATTTGATAAATTTCTCCAAAAAATGCCCTATAACCGGTGGTTTTTATTACTTTGTATTATTCTCTATCGTATTACCTTTGTAAAACCAAAAATCGCATGTCTCTATCCCTATCACAACGTTTGCAATGATCGTTTGAACTAAGCCTCTCCGGGCGCGCCATTCAATGCTTCGTTAACAACGAAACTGAAAATGGCTCTAGATTTGTAATTTTGATAAAAACAAGTTAGATTTCAAATAAAAACAAAAGATTTAGAAGTAAAATAAGCATTTTAGTTAAAATTAAAATTGTCTCTACCTGTAGCGGAGAGTAATGTTGTGGCAGGCCTTTGTTCAAACGATCATAGCAAATCAGGAGATGCAGCTGTGGGAACGAGAGGTGGGAATCGTACCGTACTAATCAATTCTGCATCGCGGTGACGAAGTTTTGACTGTGGTCATAGTTAAAACTCCAGACTACCTTACTTCAGTCATAACCATGGTCATTGCCTCTGTGTCTACAGTCACTTTGCGGTCGCAAATTGAAGTCACACCTATGAGGAAAATCGATTTAAGACGTGACAAAACTGACAAATCATTCTTAGTAAATTGTAAATGGGACAAATTAACTAATTCATTTGTGCATTAAACTTAATAACCTTTTGATAGATTTTTAATTGAAAACTCATATAGTTAACGATTAAATCTATACTTACTAATATTATAAAGCTGAAGAGTTTGTTTGAATGCGCTAAGCTCAAGATTTCAAGAACTACTGGTCCGATTTGAAACAGTCCTTTTGTATTGGATAGCCCATTTATAGAGGAAGGCTTTAAGCTATACAACATCATCCTACAGCCAATAGGGGCGGAGCAGTAAAGAAAAATGTTGCAAAAACGGGAAATATAGATCGTTTCATCCACGAAGACGCGCCCCACCAATGTTTGGTCTCGGTCGCGCGGGGTGCGGGGAGTTTGATCCGAGCAATCCGAGCGTCATTATTGTAGTGTGCGTGTGCACTCATGGATAAATTTAGCGTGTACCGATAACACTCAAACATTAGCGGAAGAATGGCGGAGCGCGTCTTCGTGGATGAAACGATCTATTATATTCTACTCAAACTATTTTCACGCGTACGAAGTCGCGGGCACAGCTAGTCCCTCCATAATTAAGATATTTGATAGCATTAATATATTTTCCGTGATGCTGTTGATTCTTTAAGTGCCACTAAGGTCAGTGTTGAGGAAAATGATGTTTTCTAGGTCAATAATCAGTCGTGTCATCTTATTATTCGGGTCAGGGATGCTTAAAAACGATTAAGTAACATTAAATTGTATCGTGCACCAAATATTTGTGATTTATGTAATACTAGCTGTGCCCGCGACTTCGTACGCGTGAAAACCCGTTTTCGCAACATTTTTAATTGTTGCTCTGCTTCTATTGATCGTAGCGTGATGTTGTATAGCCTATTCACTAGGTGGGGGTAACATAATCGATCGCAGCGCTCATGGTGGTCAAAAGTAGAAATAATGTAAGATCTGTCATCAGATTTATCTGTCAATGGCAAAGCGATTCTACATAATACATTTTAATATCATTAACTAATCGCATGAAAAGGGTCCTACTGGGAACTTAAATAAAAGAGTGGACTGTATTTCGATAGGGCTGGTTTAATAGCCGTTTACAATTTGGAAATAACTAGACTATACAACGTGGTAGTACAAAAATGAGTCACAGTAGTTGTTGTTCACAGATGCTTGCCTTATGATGAGAGCGTGAATTATTGAACTCTGCCCTTGTTTTGTTCTTAATTCTTCTACATCTCGGACTTGTCCAGCCAATACCAACAACTTTCCTTAAAATACGGTTTGTTGTTGGAATTTGATATTGTAAAACTCACAAACCCGGTCTTCAAAACAATACTCATTTCGATCTGAAAACGATATTTAATTTATTACTAGCGATACAGGAACATTTAAATATATTTACTGTTATTTAATGAAACCGTTAAAGTAGCTTTTTCTTTTTGTTTTACTGTAAAACTACAATTAATAAATGAAGTAAACAAACTTTGACACAATCAAAATTAAACACACTTTTTGGACTTACCTCATTTGATTTGAATGACCAAAATGATTTCAAAACCTTTTTTCCACCCAAATCGTGGTATCACAACAATTTATTAGTTGAAAATATTTGTTATGTTTTCATTTCGATATTTTTTCACAAATAAACGACCTAAATGTCAATGTGACAGAGCCCACAAAGTTGTGGACGCTAGTTGGCGCTGTAATCGTGCACAGAGCCAATAGCCTTCCTCAATAAATGGGCTATCTAAGACTGAAAGAATTTTTCAATTCGGACCAGTAGTTCCGGAGATTAGCGCGTTCAAGTAAACAAACAAACTCTTCAGCTTTATAATATTAAAATTATAGTATGGATTAGATGACCCGGCGAATTTCGTACCGCCTATGTTCATCAGAAATAACGTAGGATTCTAACGCCCGTATTCACAAACATTACTATGAAGTCTCACAGTGCGCGTGGACGAACCAATTACATAGCTCTATTCAACGCTGTGCGTTCGATTTGATGCTTCACTTAAGCAAGCATCGAGCACTTAAGAAATCGAGTTCTGTCTGTGATTAGTTCATGTGTCACCCTGTACAACCACGCGCACTGTGAGACCTCATAGTAATGTTTGTGAATACGGGCGTCAGTCTATGTATTAATTTAGCAAACAACAGTTTATTGTCAGGTGCATAAAGTGGAAGAATCATATTTTAAATTAATTAAATCGAAATAAATTGACCACATCCTGTATTTTCCGGTGATAACCTTATTTTTGTTATTAAAAATAATAAGAAACAAAACACTGGAAACTTTTGCATTATTATTTATAAACTGTTTGTTTAAGTGATTTCATTTAATCTCTTATTTTTATCATTATAAGATTAATTGGCACCAAGTTTCCGATTAAACTCGATTCGTATCCGGCGAGACTTAATCGAGTTCAGTAATCGGTTAAACTTATAAACTAGCTTTTGCCCGCGGCTTCGTACGCGTCAATATTTATCTGTCTCAGAAATACTTTATGGCTGTGTTTCCCTTATATAATATAATACTTTTTATCCCAAAAAACCGGGATAAAAAGTATCCCTGGATTTCAAACTATCCATACTAAAGTTCATCAAAATCGGTTGAGCGGTTTCCTCGTGAAAAAGTACTCTGTGAGACCTCATAGTAATGTTTGTGTATACAGGAGTTAGGCAGTTAAGTAACTAACTGCTATAGTAAGTTCAAATTGATATGATTTCAAAGTTTCCCTCCACAACATCCGTATTCCGCGTGTATTTCTAGACTCTAGAAGTGAGTTTTCTTTTTTACCCTATATTTATATCAATTCTACAACTTGTGTCAACACGCAACTTCGCGTGAGAAGTCACTGCGTTATTATTTGTTACGTTATATGCATAGTACTCAAGGTGACTTGTATAAGGGATTAAATTCAGTTATAAGCAAAAGTCTTCATCAAAATAGGCTAGTTTTAAAAAAAAAAATACATTTATGCCCGTTTTCACCATCAATCCCTAATTAAGTGAAACATAACATATAACAGAAATTTTGAATTCAAAGGGGTCACTTAAAAATTAGGGATTGATGGTGAAAACGGGCATTAGTCCGTCAATTACATTATCAAAAAATATTGGACACGTATTTTTTGGTTTGTCAATCAAACAAGTAATTACGATGTTATGATGCGTTGAAGTTCCGCGTGACGTGACAAAGTGCTACACTTTTAAGCAGTCCTTGACGTCACGGGCCTTTTCTTTTGAACTTTGCCCTTTATCTCTTTCAATTTTCATTAGTTTGAAAAAGTGAAAAATACGTGTCCAGTATTTTTTGAAAAGTTAACCGAAGGCCTATTCAAACTCTTTGGCTGGGTTGCACCATCTTACTTTAACTTTGACGTGCGTCAAAAATCTGTCAAATTCCAAACAAAAACGCCGGTTATCGCTATAGTTACGGTCAAAGTCAGGCGGTGCAAATCGGCCTTAGTTTTTTACCCAGGAAACATCCCTGTTTGTTGTGGCTTTCCACCAAGGTGAGATTAGTACCTTTTAATCTTTATTTTACGTCTCTTTCTTTCCTCAGGGAAGAGTGGGAGAAGGTTAACATAACCGACAACGAGAACGGGACCCTCTCGTTCCACTACCGGAGGACGTACACCTTCCAGCCTGAACTCAGCGCGGGGCCTGATGACGATGCTGTGGTCGTGCCTAACATTCCCATGCTGGTGAGTATTTTCACAATACACATAAAATTATAATAAAAAAAAACTTTTTTAAAAACAAACTTTATCCTGAAATGCAGTTGTACTAAAACGAAAATAATAATTTATGCTAGGTTCAAAGAATTTCGAAAGCTTGTATCGCGCATGGAATGTATTCCTCTTTTTTTCTGTTTGCGCTACAAGCTTTCGAAATTCTTTGAACCTAGCATAAATTATTATTTTCGTTTTAGTACAACTGCATTTCAGGATAAAGCTTGTTTTTAAAAAAGTTTTTTTTTATTATAATTTTATTTTACACTTTTTAGTTGTAACTATCTTAATATCTTGTCCTGGTCATCATTCAGCATAAAAGTGCTCGGGAAGTCGAATCCAACGAACCCAAACTCGAGAAGTTTCCGCCGTTTCGTTGAGTTCCTATGGCCACCTCCTGACTCCATCATCAGACCAGCTCAATGGTACCATAATATTGCATTGTCATCGTACATACATAAGTATACCAAATTTCAGCTCAATAGGTTGAGGAGAACTGGTCTTAAATTCAGTTGCAAAATTTGTCCCACACATACTATCAAGTGAAGTCAATATAAAGCTTGTAATAATAAAATAGTTTAAAAACTAAAAACACGCTTTAATTACTGCAATAAAAGGCCAAAAATTCCGCTGTGTCGTTTAGGAGTTCCTATGGACAATTGGACACCTCCCGACTTCATCATCAGAACCCTGGACATCATAGCACTAATGTACTCAAAAAGACAAATCCAATGAACCCAAACTCGATGCGATTCCGCCGTTTCGTTTAGGAGTTCCTATAGCCACCTTCCAGTCCCATCATCAGACCAGCTCGATGGTACCATAATATTGTATTGTCATCTAATCTACATATAACTGCCAAGTTTCATGATGATACAAGAATTAGAAGTGCAATTCAGATTCTTAAATCAAATCAGCCCGCATTCACAAACATTACTATGAGGTCTCACAGTGCGCGTGGACGCACAGGGACACACACGAACCAATCACAGAGCTCTGTTCAACGCTGTGCGTTCGATTTGCTTCACTTATGCAAGCATCGTTTGTGAATGCGATAATGTCATTATACAAAAACCGTTCCCAAATTCTTATTTTAATAATTATGTTGAAAGATTTTGCATGTAAATTAGGTATAGGTTAATAAACAGGCCAGTTTTACAGGTTTCATTTATTTCTTGTATTTCAATTTTCCTGTATCTTAAACATTTCGTTGTCTTTTAAGCAAGTGAGTGTTATGTTTTTATAAAAACATCCTGTTAAATTAAAATAATAACAACATTCAAGCAATGACAAGCATACCTAAGGCATTAATCATAATACTTAGTAATTACAATACGCAGAACGTAACCGCGGATAAAAATTACACGTAATTAATGTAAATTGTCCAGTCATTAAGCTATAGATCATCTGTCATTCAAGATCATGAGTATCATTAAGGCAATTGATTATAGATTTTATAATGCACAGCTAACTTCTGCCAGCGGCTTTGCCCGTATTTTTACAAAAAAACTGCCCCCTAGACAAGTTGCACTTTTGAATGGAATCGAAAATCGAATCCGTCAATACTCCACACAAAAAGGCCTTTCGATCACTTTTCGACTGGTTTGCGATTATAATATTTTAAGCACTTTGTCTAGACCCACAGATCCTTGAAAAAGAGGCTGACAATAGTGACTGAGTTTCTTGCGCTGCTTCTTCCACTGGCGCATTTATTGTCCCGAAGCAGTGGTAGGGTTAATACTGGGACGTGTAAAAGTGCTTTTTAAAAGCCTGCTTGCAAAAATTCACTCACATAAAAAAATATTAGAGCTCATATCTTCAGCGTGCCAATAAGTGCTAACGAACTGTCAAATAGTTGCAAAAAACGTTTCTGTTTGACGTGACGGCGACGTCATCACGCATCTCTTTTTATCACACAGTGTTGCTGCTAGTGACATCTAGCTCGCTCAGTCCTTTGTTGCTCTATTCCGCTAGGTATTTAACTTGATCGTAACACATACATACAAATGTATGATCAATTCGAGCCGTGGTGCGCATACGAACCACGGATCGGAACGGCAAGTGGCGCGTGACGCGTTACTGTTAACAACGCCAGACTTGCGCATGCGTCGATATGGTAGCAACAAATAACTTGTTCTTTAGGTCCCCTTCATTTATATCCCACTAGCGGCCGCCCGCGACTTCATAAGCGTGGACCCCGTTTTACCACCTTAGGGGTTGAATTTTGCAAAATCCCGCCTTAGTGAGCACCTACGTTCTAAAAGGAACCCCCATGCAAAATTTGAGACTCCTAGCACTTGTGGTTTCTGAGATATCGTGATGAGTGAGACAACAATGCTGAAGATCGTTTCATCCACGAAGACGCGCCCCACCATTCTTCCGCTAATGTTTGAGTGTTATCGGTACACGCTAAATTATCCATGAGTGCACACGCACACTACAATAATGCCGCTCGGATTGCTCAGATCAAACTCCCCGCACCCCGTGCTTCCCTCGACCAAAAATTGGTGGGGCGCGTCTTCATGGATGAAACGATCTAACATTGTTGTTATGGCGACAGACTTAGTTAAGATGGTGGTAGCTAGCCAGGTGAACTATAAAATTAAGAATACCATTCAATTGACTCTAGCTAGGAATCAAATCCAGAACCAGTCCACTAGAAAGTGAACTGACAGTAAAAAAAAATATTTCACCACGAGAAGCCCAGTTTCACTTAACACGGTGTGATTTAGAAAATTGGCGATTAGCGGTTATGGTCACTAATATGGTTAATGCGACCACGTATCGGCCATTTTGCTAAATGTGTGGTTAAAGTACACGCTAGAAGTAGGTTTTTGAGTTGTGGCCTTGATTTTTAGTTTTCGATGCAATGACAAGAAATTTTAATTATCAAGTAGGTACGCGCGACGTCACAAAGTGCTACACTTTTAAGCACTCCTTGACGTCACGGGCTTCTTTTGAACTTTGGCGCTTTATCTCTTTCAATTTTCATTAGTTTGAAAAAGTGAAAAATACGTGTCGAGTATTTTTTGATAAGGTAACCGACTAAATGCTTTTTTACCCAGGAAACATTCCTATTTCAATCCTCAGTCCTTCCCTACTTCCTTACACAATCTGGCCAGAGTGGGGTAGTTCAAAATTAAATTCTTCCTTTGCCTCTGGTAAATTAGAGGGTCGTGCTCATGCAGTGGAGACTGATAATGATGATTTTATTAAATGTATACGTTATTTTATTAAATAGTACAAGCTCTACAATTTTCTGCTCAGCACTGGCCCATTTATTGTCCCTAAGCAGTGGTAGGATTAATACTGGGACGTGTAAAAGTGCTTTTTAAAAAGCCTTCTTGCAAAAATAAAACGAGTTTTAATGAGTTTGAGTTTTTTATAAAGCAGGTAGTTTACATTCAACTAATCATGATAGAAAATGTATCTATGCCTAAGCATTTAGCTAAAAGAGTGGCATTTATTCCTGTTTTTAATTAATACTGAATAAATCCTGAAAAGTACATTTGCACCCCACGGTGGTCCCGCGTCTATGTAACAGCGGTCAAAAGTGAAAAACTTCTTAATAAAATAAAATACTTTGTAAAACATTGTATATTATTATATTATGCTACTGAAATTAAAGTAAAATACTCTTTGGGTAAAGAAGACTTCCTTTTTTTAGGCAAATTTCGCAAACCAGTGATTATAAGGATCGCTTAACCAGTCAAAATGTCTATTTTTGGAAACTTTTGTAGACTGAGATGCCTTTTTAAAATACTCTCAATCAGATAATTACTCTTATTTTCTAAATTCTTCATGTTAATATTTTCCTCATCACTAACTAATGATAACTTTAGATTCTGGTACACAAGACGAGACTTTTCAGCATTCGTGCCTTTTGTAACATTCCATTGCTCAAATACAAACAATCTTGAAAACGAGCAATGAATTTCTTGGCCTAGAACAGAAAAATAAATTGTCTTGGATTTCAAAGCTAAGTAAATAATGCAACTTTGGACCCCTACTGTCAAGGCCTTTGGTACTCTTGGGTGAAATTACATACAAAATATAATAAAGCATATTGTCAGCTAACAAATGACGTATAAATTGTTACGGGGCACGACGGGGAACTAAACTAAAAGTCTGAAAATATTTAATAAATCATCAATTATTTTCATCATATTTGACATGTTAATACCAGCCATATAACTTTAAAATTTTGACAAAAAGTTACACATTACCTTTTTCCAGGATTTCCATTGTTAAATGCACTAGTTTTAAATACAATTTATAAACAAAACTTTATGTAAACAAAGCAATAAACTTAGGACGCGCTGATAGCAACCGTTCTTAGGCGTGCAATCATTGACTTCTGACTCGCAAAAGTATACCAATTTGTTAAGAAACATGTTGGAACTTTATTATTTTCTAAAACTAGAGGTTTTTAACTACCTACCTGCGTAAATAAAAAAAGATTAATAGACAACTGATTTTTTTGACTTTTGACCTCTGCCGGGCCTTCTGTGCACCCCTTTAATTCCAACTAACATACAAATACATTGTCTTATTCTTTTCGAAAACGCCATGGCGTGAAAGTAGAAACTTTCTCTTAATTGTTATGTAATACGCCGTGTGATATCCACACCAAGTGTTGGATATTCAAAAACGTACAGTCGATTTTTTAATACAGTAAAGTGACTTTTATTGTCAAAAAGATATAAATTAGGATGGCTCATTAACTCATAAAGGTAGCAAGAAGGCGCTGGATGCAGTCCGCTACCAACCGGGCGATATGGAAATCATTGGGGCCTATGTTCAGCAGTGGACGTTTTGTGGCTGAAATGATGATGATGATGACCCATTAGCCGTGTTATTCCGTATAAATACGACAGGATTACATGACCACTCTTCCAGTGGATGTCGTAAGCGACTAAGGGACAAATATGCGAACATCAGGCCTCCCCAACCCGTCTGGCCAGCGTGGGGAGTGTAGGACAAATCCTCCATTTGCTGGTAAATTAGAGGGTCGTGGTCCTGCAGTGGAGACTGAATGACCTGATGATCATAAGACAAAAGAAGGTTGTTTTACGTATGTGTGACGTTTCTAAGTTATGTGACATACCTATTTGACGCGATTCTGACGCGACGAACCCAATATGGAAACCAGTTTGGAATGTGTTTGGCGAAAATACATTAATTTATGTATTCGATGCCATTTACATAGATAACATAGAGATAGAACTGTATGTGGAAGAGACTCTTAATTTCGTGGATCTAGAAAAATTGTATTGTCTTACGCCCGTTTCTCATATTCAATCAGTTTTCGATCCCTAAATAAAATTAAACCGGAATATTTTTACCATAAACATAATAAAATTTGACAGTTGACGGACGGATTTGGATTAGGATTAAATAATATAAAAATCCAGCAATAGTAAGCTATGATAGACAGAAGCTAAGATGATAATCGATCTTATAAAAAAGTACTGAAATCAAACTAGAAACGATCTTATAGGTATAGCTGAGCGTAACGTCAGAAAACACTCACACTTACTAATGGGACGCTGCCCGGTTTCAACGTGTAAAGTGACGTCATGAGATTACAAATATCTTAGATAATCGGAAAAGCACTGAATACTTTTAAGTAGGCTAATGAATTTTAAGTAAGCAATTAAAAAGACAGTAAAAAATATGGTTATTAGTTTTTAAGCAGCGCTTTAATACGTGTCCCATTATATTTGAACTCCTATGTTCTTCTGATTAATTTTGTTGCGGGTCCAATGATAGTTTAACTTTCCCAAACACGTCTTGACCTTCATTGGTTGGGTTATTGGCGGTCAAGCTGTAGATCCTGGCTACACAGGAGTTGCAGCGGTGGGAACGAGAGGTGGGAATATTCCCGCGTCCCTACCACCGCTTCGGGATAACATGGTCCCATAAAGTCCTGCGTCATGTCTCATCCATTGATCACATATCTGTTGTCTTGTTCGTAACGGTCCGATATGATAATGCGTGTACCGCTATCAGAGCGTGGGTGGCGGTTCGAACCTCCGTTCGAGCGATTGCAATAACTTATCATATATGCGGAAGTTTTCCTAATAAAGAAAATCTATGTATGTAAGCGAAAGGTCACGAAATCTCAGAAACTACAAGTGCTAGCTCAGCTACCTCAAAATACGGGACTATTCCCACTTCTCGTTCCCACCACTGCAACCCTGTGTAGCCAGGATCTACAGCTTGACCGCTAATAAAAACCCAACCAGTGAAGGTCAAGTTTGTCCCGGAGGAAAGTTAAACTGTCATTGGACCCACAATGAAATTAATCAGAAGAACATAGGAGGAGTTCGAAGTTAAGGTTCGACTTCCCTCCGTTGCAAAGCGGATGACAGAATGTTTAGTAACCTGTATGAAAAAGATAATGCTACCTCAAAAGGAGAAATTGTAGCTATCGTTACAACTTTGAACTTTTAAGATTATTTAAAGGAAGTCAGGTTAATTATACAGTTAACATTATGAGGTTAAAGTCCTCAGCAGTTAAGGTGAACATGTATTATTTCCTTACTCCTACCTCGTTTTTCCTTGACCGCACCTTGAATATTATATTGATGACATTCTCATTGGTAGTTTCTTAATTAAAAGACTAATTATAACGGATTTGTTAAAGAATTAACATAAAATTTTGATTGGATGGAATGTGTGTTGTATGAGAATTTTTGTACACAATAAAGTTTGGTAGGAAATACATTGAAAATAGCTATTTTTTCGTTAATTGGTCAGTGTTATTAAATTTTTAGCGTTTAGAGTCGCATCTCAAACTAATTTCTCAGTTGGAAGAGCAGTCGCCCGGCAAGCGGAAGGTCGTGGGTTCAATTCCCGCCTTAGGCAGTTCGATTTTTTCAAGTTATTTATAATTTTAAAATTGGTCAGTGGTTTCAAATGAATGTTAAGTTACCATTGTTTAAGAAATTATAATGTGATATTAGAAAAATAAAAGATGATATAATAAGGTCTCTTTAAGATCCTACGGTTAGTCTGTTACCTTAATTATTGTCGTACTAGCTTTCCGCCCTCGGCTTCCCCCGCGGGGAATTTTGTCTGTCACAGAAAAACTTTATCGCGTGCGTCCCTGTTTCAAAAACCAGTAGGCCTAAGATGCGCGCCGTGATAACTATTATCGACGTCAAAATGTATGGGCAAAATCGATAAAATGGCGTGATAACCGCTTATCGCGGCGCGCATCTTAGGCCTACAGGACAAAAACTATCCTATGTCCTTTCCCGGGTCTCAAACTATCTCTAAATTTCATCAAAATCGGTTCAGTGGTTTAGGCGTGAAAGCAAGCAAGACAGACAGAGTTACTTCGCATTTATAATATTAGTATAGAAGTATAGATAATGAACATGAAATCAGCTACTACCCGCACAGACCTAGACATTTTTGTGTCCAGTTGCTTCCACACATAGGTACTAACTCGATTCCGATTAAAAAGTGTTCGGTGTCAGTAAGCAGAAACTACAAGTGTCAGTAGACAATACCAGCAACGTCATTTTAATATTATTTGTACTGTTGATAGTCCCTACCGAACAAAGTAACTGGGTGTGCCATGCGTTGAAACAAAAAATGTCTAAGTTTGTGCACCTTCTTATTGAAAACGTCATCCCTCCTCTGCCCCATCCCCTATTGTATTATACAGCCTAGAATATTACAGTTCAGTTGCATAATAGTTCGTGACACCCAAAGTGGCCAAAAAGTGGCCAAAAAGGTATCACAAACTATTTGACGCTGACTGTAGGTATACAACGGGACTATTCCCACCTCTCGTTCCTACCGCTGCAACTCCTGTGTAGCCAGGATCTACTTGACCGCCAATAACCCAACCAGTGTAGGTCAAGTTTGTCCCGGGGGAAAGTTAAACTGTCATTGCTTTATCGTACAGTGGCATAAGATGCCACAGTGTTTAGCTTGATTTACCTTTATCTGTACCCATAATGTTATTATTCATCATCATCATCATCATTGACGTCCACTGCTGAACATAGGCCTCCTCCAATGATTTCCATATTGAACGGTTGGTAGCGGCCTGCGTCCAGCGCCTTCCTGCTACCTTTATGATGTCACAGGGACCCATGTATTAATCCAGCCTTATCATCCACAGAGCGCCACCTCCCAATCCAAGCACGCGGCGCGGTTCCTCCGCCTGGCCATGGCTTCCATCATGGACATCCTCAAGATCAAACCATTCGTGGAGGTGTCAGTCGGTCAACTACTCTGGGGGTACGAGGATCCTCTCCTGAAGCTTGCCAAAGATGTGGTGCCGAAGGAACAGAAACTGCCGTACGAGGAGTTTGGACTGTTCTATGGGGTGAGTTATCTTCAACATCTTATGTGTTTTTTACCCGACTGCGCCAGAAGGAGGGTTATGCTTTTCATATGCAGGACAAGGCAGGTCATAATCATCATTTCAGCCACAGGACGTCCACTGCTGAACATAGGCCTCCCCTCAATGATTTCAATATTGACCGGTTAAAGGCCTGCATCCAGCTCCTTCCTGCTACCTTTATGAGGTCGTCGGGCCACCTTGTGGGTGGATGTTCAACTCCAGAACCTTGCTGCCCCATCGGCCGTCAGTTCTGCGTACTATGTGCCCTGCCTATTTAATAGTTAAAAATCCAAAGTGCCTATGGTGGGGATCGAACTCACGGTCTTTCGCTAGCCGAGTGACTGCTCTTACCATTCTGAGCTACATAGACATTGGGTAAAATCGTCGAATTTGTCAAGTATAATACGCAGCGTTATTTCATCAATGCTAGGTAGATAGAGTTGCTAACTACTAAAAACCAAAAAAGACTAAAGATCTGCACCATAAACGTAACTTGAGACTTTAATCCAACCAATTTATTTCCAACTCTAAACAACTCATTCGCGTATCCCTTCCAGAAAAACGGCACCTCCTCAGACGTGGTCACGATGTTCACTGGCGCCGAAAGCATGAACCGCTACGGTATCTTTGAGAAGTACAACACGCGGGACCGTCTCCAGCACTGGACTACTGACCAATGCAACAGCATCGCCGGGTCAGATGGGTCGATATTCCCGCCGCATATCACCAGGAATGATACGCTGAACGTGTATGACAAGGATCTGTGCAGGCTGCTGCCTCTCAAGTGAGTGATCTTCTATTCCCATCATTTGTTCGTTTCAGCCGAAAGACGTGTACTGCTGGACAAAGGCCTCCCCCAAGGATTCCGGTCCTGCGCCGCTCGCATCCAGGCACCTCCCGCGACCTTCACCAGAACGTCGGTCCATCTAGTGGGAGGCCTCCCTACGCTACGTCTTCTGGCTCGTGGTCGCCATTCAAGAACTTTCCTGCCCCAGCGGCCATCAGCTCTACGAGCTATGTGCCCCGCCCACTGCCACTTGATTTTAGCGATTCTGCGGGCTATGTCAGTTTAACAAAACTGACAAAAGAAATACATATGTAGTTTAAGAAATATTGTTCAAATCACAATACTTCGTTGTAGTCGCTTCTAAATTAGGTGTTAACAGATAAATCACTGTAGATCATCATTGATCCGACCCTGACACCTCTATACAGTCAACACATCAATTGCATTCTGCACCACTGCATCCGCTGCGGTGACAAATCGCGCAATCGTGCGCAGATTGTGAGTGACAGCTCGTTTGTGGGAATTATCTTACCTAAGTCTGTAGCCATAACAATGTTAAAGGTCTAAACGGCACTATTCCCACCTCTCGTTCCCACCGCTGCAACTCCTGTGTAGCCAGGATCTACAGCTTGACCGCCAATAAAAACCTAGCCAGTGAAGGTCAAGTTTGTCCCGGGGTTTTGTGTTAAAGGTAACCTCGAACTGCTCATATTATGTTCTTCTGATTAATTTCGTTGCGGGTCCAATGGCAGTTTAACTTTCTCCCGGCACAAACTTGGCATTCACTGGTTGGGTTTATTAGCGGTCAAGCTGTAGATCCTGGCTACATAGGAGTTGCAGCGGTGGGAACGAGAGGTGGGAATAGTCCCGTAACAAACCCTAGGGATCTGTGAACTTAGGAACTACATCAGGTATTCTGCGTAAACATTAATTATTCTAGTTAAACGACATATTGACTCGCAACGCAACGGTTGTGTAAGAGTTACACCATTGTGCCGTGTGAAGTCATTGTTTGCTTCGGGGTATTCAGTAGTGTTGTGTGGTTATCGATACTTTTACTATCGATAGACGCATTCCACGTTCTATTGTCAGTCCCTAAGAAAAGTATTCGTGACAGTTTTGACTTGGAAATTGTTCGCGCTGTCTCTTTTTAACGGACTTCAAAAAGGAGGAGGTTCTCAATTCGGTTGGTATTTTTTTAAACGTTCTTCGCTCCTTGAAGCGGTCACGATATTGAATCTATCGCGAATGTTAGTTTGTCTAGAGAGGCTTTTTTCCAAACATTCGAAGTAAATATCGATGATATTTTTATCAAGTCTTTATAGATTTACTCTGGGTAGAGTACAACACTAGTATTCTATTAAACGATGTCGTGGCTTACGCGCGACGTTTCTTATGAATCAACATGGTTTTAACGCGGCTCCGCTTGCCTTATTTATCATATACCTACAGGGTGGAAACGATAAGTGATCTCACTCGATTATTTCGAAACTATACAAGATATCCAAAAACTGGTTACTGATCCTGAAAGTGCTTCACGAGCTCTATCCAACGGTATCAATAATAGGTTACAAAATAAAGTGGATCTATCCGAAAATTCAATGTTTCCAGCTTCCATACATTTAGTAAAACCACATTATATTAAAAACTATGCAAGGTATCCAAAAACTTGTTACTGATCCTGAAAGTGCTTCACGAGCTCTATCCAACAATACCAATAATAAGTTACAAAATAAACTGGATCTATCCGAAAATTCAATGTTTCCAGCTTCCATACATTTAGTAGTAGTGGTAGTAACCACGGTCATGGCACTCATGTCTTGATAATATTATAGCAAATAAAGCCTAAAACAATAAAAAAAATTGTTTTCCATGAATAATTTTAAATTAGAATGCAATTTACGAGTTCATACTAAGTGTTTATTATTTAATTAAAAAAATTAACACTTCTAATATTGTGTGCCTGGCATACATTTAGTATGGAGGCTGAAAACATTGAATTTTCGGATAGATCCAGTTAATTCTGTAACCTATTACTTATACCGTTGGAAAGAGCTCATGAAGCACTTTCGGGATCAGTAACCAGTTTTTCGATATCTATACTAANAGACACTCAGTGTCATGGCCATGTCCTTAGACACTCAGTGTCATGGCCATGTCCTTAGACACTCAGTGTCATGGCCATGTCCTTAGACACTCAGTGTCATGGCCATGTCCTCCTTAGCTACTCTCAGACACGCGCTCTTTCCTTTTCATCTTCGTCACTTAAAGGTCAGTAAGCAGTGCAAGCAATATGAGACTACGTGCAGTTACTTCAAAGCAGTTCAGTTCCATTATCCTGTGAGCTCTCTCCTTTTCATCTTGGTCAAGGTCAGGA